>NC_090031.1:35344215-35431715 GCF_037176765.1 Anolis sagrei
ATCACACAGTCCTAGACACTTGGGAAGTGTCCGACGTGTGATCCAATACAACAGCCAGGAGGGACTCATCTTGTGGTGTTTATAATAATAATAATAATAATAATAATAATAATAATAATACATCACACAGTCCTAGACACTTGGGAAGTGTCCGACGTGTGATCCAATTCAACAGCCAGCAGTGTCTGCTGTAGACTCATCTTGTTGTGTTTCAAATAATAATAATAATAATAATAATAATAATAATACATCACACAGTCCTAGACACTTGGGAAGTGTCCGACGTGTGATCCAATACAACAGCCAGGAGGGACTCATCTTGTGGTGTTTATAATAATAATAATAATAATAATAATAATAATAATAATACATCACACAGTCCTAGACACTTGGGAAGTGTCCGACGTGTGATCCAATTCAACAGCCAGCAGTGTCTGCTGTAGACTCATCTTGTTGTGTTTCAAATAATAATAATAATAATAATAATAATAATAATAATAATACATCACACAGTCCTAGACACTTGGGAAGTGTCCGACGTGTGATCCAATTCAACAGCCAGCAGTGTCTGCTGTAGACTCATCTTGTTGTGTTTCAAATAATAATAATAATAATAATAATAATAATAATACATCACACAGTCCTAGACACTTGGGAAGTGTCCGACGTGTGATCCAATACAACAGCCAGGAGGGACTCATCTTGTGGTGTTTATAATAATAATAATAATAATAATAATAATAATAATAATACATCACACAGTCCTAGACACTTGGGAAGTGTCCGACGTGTGATCCAATTCAACAGCCAGCAGTGTCTGCTGTAGACTCATCTTGTTGTGTTTCAAATAATAATAATAATAATAATAATAATAATAATAATAATAATACATCACACAGTCCTAGACACTTGGGAAGTGTCCGACGTGTGATCCAATTCAACAGCCAGCAGTGTCTGCTGTAGACTCATCTTGTTGTGTTTCAAATAATAATAATAATAATAATAATAATAATAATACATCACACAGTCCTAGACACTTGGGAAGTGTCCGACGTGTGATCCAATTCAACAGCCAGCAGTGTCTGCTGTAGACTCATCTTGTTGTGTTTCAAATAATAATAATAATAATAATAATACATCACACAGTCCTAGACACTTGGGAAGTGTCCGACGTGTGATCCAATTCAACAGCCAGCAGTGTCTGCTGTAGACTCATCTTGTTGTGTTTCAAATAATAATAATAATAATAATAATAATAATAATACATCACACAGTCCTAGACACTTGGGAAGTGTCCGACGTGTGATCCAATACAACAGCCAGGAGGGACTCATCTTGTGGTGTTTATAATAATAATAATAATAATAATAATAATAATAATACATCACACAGTCCTAGACACTTGGGAAGTGTCCGACGTGTGATCCAATTCAACAGCCAGCAGTGTCTGCTGTAGACTCATCTTGTTGTGTTTCAAATAATAATAATAATAATAATAATAATAATAATAATAATAATACATCACACAGTCCTAGACACTTGGGAAGTGTCCGACGTGTGATCCAATTCAACAGCCAGCAGTGTCTGCTGTAGACTCATCTTGTTGTGTTTCAAATAATAATAATAATAATAATAATAATAATAATAATACATCACACAGTCCTAGACACTTGGGAAGTGTCCGACGTGTGATCCAATTCAACAGCCAGCAGTGTCTGCTGTAGACTCATCTTGTTGTGTTTCAAATAATAATAATAATAATAATAATACATCACACAGTCCTAGACACTTGGGAAGTGTCCGACGTGTGATCCAATTCAACAGCCAGCAGTGTCTGCTGTAGACTCATCTTGTTGTGTTTCAAATAATAATAATAATAATAATAATAATAATAATACATCACACAGTCCTAGACACTTGGGAAGTGTCCGACGTGTGATCCAATACAACAGCCAGGAGGGACTCATCTTGTGGTGTTTATAATAATAATAATAATAATAATAATAATAATAATAATACATCACACAGTCCTAGACACTTGGGAAGTGTCCGACGTGTGATCCAATTCAACAGCCAGCAGTGTCTGCTGTAGACTCATCTTGTTGTGTTTCAAATAATAATAATAATAATAATAATAATAATAATAATAATACATCACACAGTCCTAGACACTTGGGAAGTGTCCGACGTGTGATCCAATTCAACAGCCAGCAGTGTCTGCTGTAGACTCATCTTGTTGTGTTTCAAATAATAATAATAATAATAATAATAATAATAATACATCACACAGTCCTAGACACTTGGGAAGTGTCCGACGTGTGATCCAATTCAACAGCCAGCAGTGTCTGCTGTAGACTCATCTTGTTGTGTTTCAAATAATAATAATAATAATAATAATACATCACACAGTCCTAGACACTTGGGAAGTGTCCGACGTGTGATCCAATTCAACAGCCAGCAGTGTCTGCTGTAGACTCATCTTGTTGTGTTTCAAATAATAATAATAATAATAATAATAATAATAATACATCACACAGTCCTAGACACTTGGGAAGTGTCCGACGTGTGATCCAATACAACAGCCAGGAGGGACTCATCTTGTGGTGTTTATAATAATAATAATAATAATAATAATAATAATAATACATCACACAGTCCTAGACACTTGGGAAGTGTCCGACGTGTGATCCAATTCAACAGCCAGCAGTGTCTGCTGTAGACTCATCTTGTTGTGTTTCAAATAATAATAATAATAATAATAATAATAATAATAATAATAATACATCACACAGTCCTAGACACTTGGGAAGTGTCCGACGTGTGATCCAATTCAACAGCCAGCAGTGTCTGCTGTAGACTCATCTTGTTGTGTTTCAAATAATAATAATAATAATAATAATAATAATAATAATACATCACACAGTCCTAGACACTTGGGAAGTGTCCGACGTGTGATCCAATTCAACAGCCAGCAGTGTCTGCTGTAGACTCATCTTGTTGTGTTTCAAATAATAATAATAATAATAATAATAATAATAATAATACATCACACAGTCCTAGACACTTGGGAAGTGTCCGACGTGTGATCCAATTCAACAGCCAGCAGTGTCTGCTGTAGACTCATCTTGTTGTGTTTCAAATAATAATAATAATAATAATAATAATAATAATAATACATCACACAGTCCTAGACACTTGGGAAGTGTCCGACGTGTGATCCAATTCAACAGCCAGCAGTGTCTGCTGTAGACTCATCTTGTTGTGTTTCAAATAATAATAATAATAATAATAATAATAATAATACATCACACAGTCCTAGACACTTGGGAAGTGTCCGACGTGTGATCCAATTCAACAGCCAGCAGTGTCTGCTGTAGACTCATCTTGTTGTGTTTCAAATAATAATAATAATAATAATAATAATAATAATAATAATACATCACACAGTCCTAGACACTTGGGAAGTGTCCGACGTGTGATCCAATTCAACAGCCAGCAGTGTCTGCTGTAGACTCATCTTGTTGTGTTTCAAATAATAATAATAATAATAATAATAATAATAATAATACATCACACAGTCCTAGACACTTGGGAAGTGTCCGACGTGTGATCCAATACAACAGCCAGGAGGGACTCATCTTGTGGTGTTTATAATAATAATAATAATAATAATAATAATAATAATACATCACACAGTCCTAGACACTTGGGAAGTGTCCGACGTGTGATCCAATTCAACAGCCAGCAGTGTCTGCTGTAGACTCATCTTGTTGTGTTTCAAATAATAATAATAATAATAATAATAATAATAATAATAATACATCACACAGTCCTAGACACTTGGGAAGTGTCCGACGTGTGATCCAATTCAACAGCCAGCAGTGTCTGCTGTAGACTCATCTTGTTGTGTTTCAAATAATAATAATAATAATAATAATAATAATAATAATACATCACACAGTCCTAGACACTTGGGAAGTGTCCGACGTGTGATCCAATTCAACAGCCAGCAGTGTCTGCTGTAGACTCATCTTGTTGTGTTTCAAATAATAATAATAATAATAATAATAATAATAATAATACATCACACAGTCCTAGACACTTGGGAAGTGTCCGACGTGTGATCCAATTCAACAGCCAGCAGTGTCTGCTGTAGACTCATCTTGTTGTGTTTCAAATAATAATAATAATAATAATAATAATAATAATAATACATCACACAGTCCTAGACACTTGGGAAGTGTCCGACGTGTGATCCAATTCAACAGCCAGCAGTGTCTGCTGTAGACTCATCTTGTTGTGTTTCAAATAATAATAATAATAATAATAATAATAATAATACATCACACAGTCCTAGACACTTGGGAAGTGTCCGACGTGTGATCCAATTCAACAGCCAGCAGTGTCTGCTGTAGACTCATCTTGTTGTGTTTCAAATAATAATAATAATAATAATAATAATAATAATAATAATACATCACACAGTCCTAGACACTTGGGAAGTGTCCGACGTGTGATCCAATTCAACAGCCAGCAGTGTCTGCTGTAGACTCATCTTGTTGTGTTTCAAATAATAATAATAATAATAATAATAATAATAATACATCACACAGTCCTAGACACTTGGGAAGTGTCCGACGTGTGATCCAATTCAACAGCCAGCAGTGTCTGCTGTAGACTCATCTTGTTGTGTTTCAAATAATAATAATAATAATAATAATAATAATAATAATAATACATCACACAGTCCTAGACACTTGGGAAGTGTCCGACGTGTGATCCAATTCAACAGCCAGCAGTGTCTGCTGTAGACTCATCTTGTTGTGTTTCAAATAATAATAATAATAATAATAATAATAATAATAATACATCACACAGTCCTAGACACTTGGGAAGTGTCCGACGTGTGATCCAATTCAACAGCCAGCAGTGTCTGCTGTAGACTCATCTTGTTGTGTTTCAAATAATAATAATAATAATAATAATAATAATAATAATACATCACACAGTCCTAGACACTTGGGAAGTGTCCGACGTGTGATCCAATTCAACAGCCAGCAGTGTCTGCTGTAGACTCATCTTGTTGTGTTTCAAATAATAATAATAATAATAATAATAATAATAATAATACATCACACAGTCCTAGACACTTGGGAAGTGTCCGACGTGTGATCCAATTCAACAGCCAGCAGTGTCTGCTGTAGACTCATCTTGTTGTGTTTCAAATAATAATAATAATAATAATAATAATAATAATACATCACACAGTCCTAGACACTTGGGAAGTGTCCGACGTGTGATCCAATTCAACAGCCAGCAGTGTCTGCTGTAGACTCATCTTGTTGTGTTTCAAATAATAATAATAATAATAATAATAATAATAATAATAATACATCACACAGTCCTAGACACTTGGGAAGTGTCCGACGTGTGATCCAATTCAACAGCCAGCAGTGTCTGCTGTAGACTCATCTTGTTGTGTTTCAAATAATAATAATAATAATAATAATAATAATAATAATAATACATCACACAGTCCTAGACACTTGGGAAGTGTCCGACGTGTGATCCAATTCAACAGCCAGCAGTGTCTGCTGTAGACTCATCTTGTTGTGTTTCAAATAATAATAATAATAATAATAATAATAATAATAATACATCACACAGTCCTAGACACTTGGGAAGTGTCCGACGTGTGATCCAATTCAACAGCCAGCAGTGTCTGCTGTAGACTCATCTTGTTGTGTTTCAAATAATAATAATAATAATAATAATAATAATAATAATAATAATACATCACACAGTCCTAGACACTTGGGAAGTGTCCGACGTGTGATCCAATTCAACAGCCAGCAGTGTCTGCTGTAGACTCATCTTGTTGTGTTTCAAATAATAATAATAATAATAATAATAATAATAATAATACATCACACAGTCCTAGACACTTGGGAAGTGTCCGACGTGTGATCCAATTCAACAGCCAGCAGTGTCTGCTGTAGACTCATCTTGTTGTGTTTCAAATAATAATAATAATAATAATAATAATAATAATACATCACACAGTCCTAGACACTTGGGAAGTGTCCGACGTGTGATCCAATTCAACAGCCAGCAGTGTCTGCTGTAGACTCATCTTGTTGTGTTTCAAATAATAATAATAATAATAATAATAATAATAATAATAATACATCACACAGTCCTAGACACTTGGGAAGGGTCCGACGTGTGATCCAATTCAACAGCCAGCAGTGTCTGCTGTAGACTCATCTTGTTGTGTTTCAAATAATAATAATAATAATAATAATAATAATAATAATAATACATCACACAGTCCTAGACACTTGGGAAGTGTCCGACGTGTGATCCAATTCAACAGCCAGCAGTGTCTGCTGTAGACTCATCTTGTTGTGTTTCAAATAATAATAATAATAATAATAATAATAATAATAATACATCACACAGTCCTAGACACTTGGGAAGTGTCCGACGTGTGATCCAATTCAACAGCCAGCAGTGTCTGCTGTAGACTCATCTTGTTGTGTTTCAAATAATAATAATAATAATAATAATAATAATAATACATCACACAGTCCTAGACACTTGGGAAGTGTCCGACGTGTGATCCAATTCAACAGCCAGCAGTGTCTGCTGTAGACTCATCTTGTTGTGTTTCAAATAATAATAATAATAATAATAATAATAATAATAATACATCACACAGTCCTAGACACTTGGGAAGTGTCCGACGTGTGATCCAATTCAACAGCCAGCAGTGTCTGCTGTAGACTCATCTTGTTGTGTTTCAAATAATAATAATAATAATAATAATAATAATAATAATAATACATCACACAGTCCTAGACACTTGGGAAGTGTCCGACGTGTGATCCAATTCAACAGCCAGCAGTGTCTGCTGTAGACTCATCTTGTTGTGTTTCAAATAATAATAATAATAATAATAATAATAATAATAATACATCACACAGTCCTAGACACTTGGGAAGTGTCCGACGTGTGATCCAATTCAACAGCCAGCAGTGTCTGCTGTAGACTCATCTTGTTGTGTTTCAAATAATAATAATAATAATAATAATAATAATAATAATAATACATCACACAGTCCTAGACACTTGGGAAGTGTCCGACGTGTGATCCAATTCAACAGCCAGCAGTGTCTGCTGTAGACTCATCTTGTTGTGTTTCAAATAATAATAATAATAATAATAATAATAATAATACATCACACAGTCCTAGACACTTGGGAAGTGTCCGACGTGTGATCCAATACAACAGCCAGGAGGGACTCATCTTGTGGTGTTTATAATAATAATAATAATAATAATAATAATAATAATAATAATACATCACACAGTCCTAGACACTTGGGAAGTGTCCGACGTGTGATCCAATTCAACAGCCAGCAGTGTCTGCTGTAGACTCATCTTGTTGTGTTTCAAATAATAATAATAATAATAATAATAATAATAATAATACATCACACAGTCCTAGACACTTGGGAAGTGTCCGACGTGTGATCCAATTCAACAGCCAGCAGTGTCTGCTGTAGACTCATCTTGTTGTGTTTCAAATAATAATAATAATAATAATAATAATAATAATAATAATACATCACACAGTCCTAGACACTTGGGAAGTGTCCGACGTGTGATCCAATTCAACAGCCAGCAGTGTCTGCTGTAGACTCATCTTGTTGTGTTTCAAATAATAATAATAATAATAATAATAATAATAATAATACATCACACAGTCCTAGACACTTGGGAAGTGTCCGACGTGTGATCCAATTCAACAGCCAGCAGTGTCTGCTGTAGACTCATCTTGTTGTGTTTCAAATAATAATAATAATAATAATAATAATAATAATAATAATAATACATCACACAGTCCTAGACACTTGGGAAGTGTCCGACGTGTGATCCAATTCAACAGCCAGCAGTGTCTGCTGTAGACTCATCTTGTTGTGTTTCAAATAATAATAATAATAATAATAATAATAATAATACATCACACAGTCCTAGACACTTGGGAAGTGTCCGACGTGTGATCCAATACAACAGCCAGGAGGGACTCATCTTGTGGTGTTTATAATAATAATAATAATAATAATAATAATAATAATAATAATACATCACACAGTCCTAGACACTTGGGAAGTGTCCGACGTGTGATCCAATTCAACAGCCAGCAGTGTCTGCTGTAGACTCATCTTGTTGTGTTTCAAATAATAATAATAATAATAATAATAATAATAATAATAATACATCACACAGTCCTAGACACTTGGGAAGTGTCCGACGTGTGATCCAATACAACAGCCAGGAGGGACTCATCTTGTGGTGTTTATAATAATAATAATAATAATAATAATAATAATACATCACACAGTCCTAGACACTTGGGAAGTGTCCGACGTGTGATCCAATTCAACAGCCAGCAGTGTCTGCTGTAGACTCATCTTGTTGTGTTTCAAATAATAATAATAATAATAATAATAATAATAATACATCACACAGTCCTAGACACTTGGGAAGTGTCCGACGTGTGATCCAATACAACAGCCAGGAGGGACTCATCTTGTGGTGTTTATAATAATAATAATAATAATAATAATAATAATAATAACTGTATTTATATACTGCTCTATCTCCCCTAGGGGACTGGGGGGGGGATATATATAGCTATAGATATATCTATAGGAGGGTAGCATATAGAAGGGCTCTGGGTTGGGGCCCCGGTCAACCCCGGGCAGGGGAGCGTGCCGAGGCTGTTGGAAGGCGCGAGGGACGTGGTTCCTCCCTTGCGGAGACTAAACGGAAGGGTAATCTCCCCTGAAAGCCCTCCACGGCCTGGACACGGCCTCCCACTGGGCTGTATTATGATTCCATCCTCTTTGCTTGTTCCTTTTGGGGCAAGGAGGGGGGGCTTTTTCTGCCCCCATCGCTTCCCCACAAATGTGTGCCTTCTTCAACTGCAAGGCTTCTGGAGGCCCAGGTTCCATTGATGGCCATTTTTGGAAGGTTTCCTTAGGAGGAAAAATACTGTTTTCTGCCCATTTCGAGTGGCCTTAAGGCAGACCTGGGGGAAAACTTTCTAACTTGGGGGCCGCATGCTAGAACTCCCTGCGAGGAGGACTGGCTGCCCAGTGATGGATGGATGGATGGAAGGAAGGAAGGAAGGAAGGAAGGGAAGGAAGGGAAGGATGGAAGGAGAAAGAGGAGAAAGGGAAGGAGGGAGGAAAAAGGGAAGGAAGGAAAGACAAATGGGAAGAAGGATGAAAGGACAAAAAGAAGGAAGGAAGAAAGCAATAAAGGGAATGATGGAAGGAAGGAAAGAAGGACAAAGAAAAGAGAGGAAGAAGGAAAGACAAAAAGGAAGGAAGGAAGGAAGGAATGATGAAAGGAAAAAGAGAAGGAAGGAAGGGATAAAGGGAATGATGGAAGGAAGGAAAGAAGGATAAAGAAAAGAGAGGAAGAAGGAAAGACAAAAAAGAAGGAAGGAAGTAAGGATGAAAGGAAAAAGAGAAGGAAGGAAGGGATAAAGAGAATGGTGGAAGGAAGGAAAGAAGGATGGAAGGAGAAAGAGGGAGAAAGGGAAGGAGGGAGGAAAAAGGGAAGGAAGGAAAGACAAATGGGAAGAAGGATGGACAAAGAGAAGGGATAAAGGGAATGATGGAAGGAAGGAAAGAAGGATAAAGAAAAGAGAGGAAGAAGGAAAGACAAAAAAGAAGGAAGGAAGTAAGGATGAAAGGAAAAAGAGAAGGAAGGAAGGGATAAAGAGAATGGTGGAAGGAAGGAAAGAAGGATGGAAGGAGAAAGAGGGAGAAAGGGAAGGAGGGAGGAAAAAGGGAAGGAAGGAAAGACAAATGGGAAGAAGGATGGACAAAGAGAAGGGATAAAGGGAATGATGGAAGGAAGGAAAGAAGGATAAAGAAAAGAGAGGAAGAAGGAAAGACAAAAAAGAAGGAAGGAAGGAAGGAAGGAAGGAAGGATGAAAGGAAAAAGAGAAGGAAGGAAGGGATAAATGATGGAAGAAAGGAAGGAAAGAAGGATAAAGAAAAGAGAGGAAGAAGGAAAGACAAAAAAGAAGGAAGGAAGGAAGGATGAAAGGAAAAAGAGAAGGAAGGAAGGGATAAATGATGGAAGAAAGGAAGGAAAGAAGGATAAAGAAAAGAGAGGAAGAAGGAAAGACAAAAGGGAAGGAAGGAAGGATGAAAGGAAAAAGAGAAGGAAGGAAGGGATAAATGATGGAAGAAAGGAAGGAAAGAAGGATAAAGAAAAGAGAGGAAGAAGGAAAGACAAAAGGGAAGGAAGGAGAAAGAGGAGTGAAAGAATCAGGCCCTCCGTCTCCTTTTTCTATTATTATTATTATTAATAATATTATAATGTAATACAATATAATACTAATACTATATTATAATTATATATTTTATATTAAATGTAATATTACTAATAATATTACAGGATAATGTTATAGTACAATGTAATATATAATAACAATAATATATAATATTAATATTGTGCTATGATAATATATTGTATTTACTTTTTACTTGTAACCTGCTCTGAGTCCCCTTTGGGGTGAGAAGGGCGGCATATCAATGTTGTAAATAATAATAATAATAATAATAATTATTATTATTATTATTATTATTCTTTGAAACACAACAAAATGAGTCCACAGGAGACAAGATCACTCTGCTGGCTGTTGTGTTGGATCACATGTCGGACGCTTCCCAAGTGTCTAGGACTGTGTGATGGATTGGTGAATAATGTGTGCAGATCCAAGTAAAGTGATCTTTTACATCTGAGAGATGGTGATTTTTGTCAGCGCCTATTGTGTTTAAGTGCAGGCCAAGGTCTTGAGGAACTGCACCCAGTGTGCCAATCTGTAACCTGCCTTGAGTCGCTGTATGACTGAGAAAGGGGGGCTATAAATATCGTAAATAAATAAAAGAAATAAATATTATTAGTTTAGGAGTAGTAGTGGTAGTGGTAGTAGCAGCAGCAGAAGAAGCAGTATTTCTTATTCTTATTCTTGTCTATCTACCACAAGGAGAGGCAGGTAAGAAATAAAAATTAGTAGTAGTAGTAGTAGTAGTATTACTATGATTAGTTATTATTACGTGATACAAGGAGATGCAAGTACGAAATAAAATTATTATTATTATCATCATTATTATTATTATCTATCACAAGGAGAAGCATGCAAGAAATATATTATTATTATTATTTCTGCCACATGGAGAGGCAGGTAATAAAAATTATTATTAAAATCACTAATATTTCTATATTTTTAATAGAAAATGGTAATATAATTAAATGAATAGCTCAAGAAGGAAGGATGGAAGTCAAAATTTTGTTTTTTGGGGTTTTTTTAGGCTGGTTGGATGGATCGTAGACGTAAAATAGACATTAGTTTAGGTAATGTTAGGAGGTTATGATGTTGTGATTGTATGTTTCTAGTTTTTATTTTGTCCTGTTGAAAACTCTTAATAAAAATATTTAAAAATAAATAAAAAATATTATTATTTGAAACACAACAAGATTAGTACACAGCAAACAAGATCACTATGCTGGTTGTTTTGGATCACATGTCGGACACTATATTATTATTACTATTATTACTATTATTATTATTATTATTATATAAACACACACATATTCCATAACTATACACCCAGCTGGAGTATCCCTTCTCCGAACACTCAGGGCCGGAAGTGTTTGGGATTTTGGGTGATGTATTTGCATATAAGTAAACACATACCTCCCAAGCCGAAACACGAAATCGGTTTCACGTACCCCTTACACACATTGCCTGAAGGTCATTTTTTACAATATATATAGATAGATAGATCGCAATGCCAAAAACCAACGGAAAGCAACTTCAGCCAAGCAGGTGGACCATTGCAGAGCATTCCAGGCTCCGGAGCTCCAGGTAAGGGAGATTCAACGTATACACATATATAGATATTGATAACGATCTGATATTTCCGTGCATTTTTAAGACACCTTGAGTTTCATTATGGAGGAAAACCGAAATATAAAGAATAGCTGGCTGTTGTTGTGATTGGCGTGCATTCCTCGGAGCCCCAAAATCCCCCAAGATATCATATCATATCATATCATTAAATACGTTTTATTGATTGGCCTATTGGCCGTATCAAAACATTTAACACATAACCCAATTAACACATAGTCATCATATCATATCATTATTATCATATCTTTTTCATGCATGGACTTAAATGATTTGGTATGGATTCTATTCTATTCACACCTCAGAAAATAGAAGAGTATTGTGTGTATTTGGCATCTAGACCTGGCAGGTTCATGGAGAGAAAGACACAAAGGAAGCCCACCCAAGAGGAAAGGTTGTTGTTGTTGTTGTTGTTGGTTCATACCCTGCTTTCTCTCACTACCAAAATCTACAATGCAATACAATCTAAAACCTAAAGATATGAATGGTATTAAAAAACTAAAGTTGCAATTCTTAAATACAAGAATCTCTAAACCAACTCGAGAGAAAATATAATAATAATAATGTTTATTTATACTTCGCTTTCTCTCTCTACAAAAATCTGCAGTGCCATAGAATTTAAAGCCTAAAGATATGTAAACATTAAAGTGGAACTAAATATGAATGGTATTAAAAAGAAACTGTGGAAATCCTTAAACCCACCCAAGAGAAACATTATTGTTTTTATTTTTTTGTCCTGGGTGGGTTTAAGGATTTTAACTTTTTTAAAAAAAAAAATTACTTCTATAATAATTATAATAATATAATAAAGTTTAATTATTATATTTTTATTTATACGTCGCTTTCTCTCTACAAAAATATACAATGCCATACAATTTAAAGCCTAAGGATATGTAAACATTACAATGGAACTAAATATGAATGGTATTAAAAAGAAACGGTGGAAATCCTTAAACCCACCCAGGAGAAAAATATAAAAATTATTAAACTTTATTAAATTATTATTATTATTATTATTATAGAATTAAATATTAATGGTATTTTTTTAAAAAACAGTTAAAATCCTTAAAGCAACCCAGGAGAAAAATATAATAATAATTAAACTTTATTAAATTATTATTATTATTATAGAAGTAAATATTAATGGTATTAAAAAGAAACAGTTAAAATCCTTAAAGCCACCCAAGAGAAAATATTATAATAGAACTAAATATTAATGGCATTAAAAAGAAACAGCTAAAATCCTTAAACCCACCCAAGAAGAAATAATAATAATAATAATAATAAATATTAATGGTAATAAAAATAAACAGTTGAAATCCTTAAACCCACCAAAGAGAAAATATAATAATAATAATAATAATAATAATAATAATAGAACTAAATATTAATGATATTAAAAAGGAACATCTGAAATCCTTAAATCCACCAAAGAGAAAATATAATAATAATAGTGATAATAAGAAGAAGAAGAAGAAGAGAATTAAATATTAATGGTAATAAAAAGAAACAGTTGAAATCCTTAAACCCACCCAAGAGAAAATATAATAATAATAATAATAATAATAATAATAATAGAACGAAATATTAATGGTAATAAAAAGAAACAGTTAAAACCCTTAAACCCACCCAAAAAAAATAATAAAAATAATAGAACTAAATATTAATGGTATTAAAAAGAAACAGCTGAAATCCTTAAACCCACCCAAGAGAAAATATAATAAAAATAATAGAACTAAATATTAATTACATTAAAAAGAAAGCTGAAATCCTTAAACCCACCTGAAAGAAAATATAATAATGCAAACATTAAAAAAGAAATAAATATTAATGCTATTCAAAATAAATAGTTTATATATGTGTGTGCGTATGTGTGTGTGAGTATAAAAATATTTTTTACACAAATTAGAAACTAATTTGAGTCGGATAAATTTGTCTGGAAGGCGAGACAAAGCTTTTTGTCGGCCTGTCCTTGGGACTCCAGTGTCCACATTATCCTAAGAAACCACACCCTACTGCAAAAGAAAGGGGCAAAATCCTCATTTTCTGCATCTCCCGGGATATTTGTGGTTGGTTTTCCTAAATGAGGGCATTGCTGAAATACCATGTGCAGAGGAGGAAACGAAGGCTGGACCATAACCGCAGCACAATCCATGTTTTGTCTCGAAACGTACGGGGCTGCAGCCTTTCTCCATTGTGGTTTCAAGGCCATAAATCCCTCCAAAAGAAAGATAAATACACCCATCCCAAAGCCCAGAACACTGAAATAAGAAACCTATTCTACAGAAATATAGCATCGCCGCTTACGGAAGTGAAACAATTGTTTGGAGACAAATACGACGGTACGGGAATCCGTTAAAGGAATATAAATGACGGTTTCGAATACCCCCCAAAAGCAGGAAATCCATCGCTGTTTTGGTAAAACAAACACAAGCACGATAGGGGTCTATTAAAGACACGCAAACCGAGCGAGTGAAGAGTTTCTAGAATATGCAAAAGTGGGATACAAATCCCCTGAAGCGATGATAATAGGCATCTCAACACGGTCAGCGTCTTTAGAGAAGGATTAAATGTAGAAGTCCAGTGTTTTCTATGGAGCTCAGACTCCAAAAAAAGGAGTCTCATCCCTGACAAGCTTTCCAACGGATGCTTCTTAGTGAGGACTCGTTTTTAAAAAATAGGGAAAAGTACAATACAGATTAAAAATCCCAATATACGGTATGACATTCCATATATTAGATGTATGTATGTGTGTGCATATATGTATTTTAATATGTGCTCTTAAGGAATGTATTGTAGCAGAATGACAGATTTTAACTAAACAGTGCCCCACCCTGAACCATTGAGTAAAAAAAATATTATTACTATTATTATATACATAATCATTACACATTATTAGATACATAATAATTATTACTATTACATACATAATTATTACTATTACTATATACACACACGTGTGCGTTTATATAATGGGTATAAACATATATATATATATGAAACATATTTATATAGTGTACACAGATATATAATATTTATATATAATAACATAGTGTATGTATACTATGTATGTGTGTGTGTGTGTGTGTGTGCGCACACATGTATATATGCACATACATTAAACATATATAATATTATATATATATATATGAAACATGTTTATATAGTGCATGTAGATATACAATATTTATATATAACAACACAGTGTATGTATACGGAGTGTATGTGTATGTTTGTGTGTGTGTGTGTGCGTGCGCGCATGTGCATATACATATATATCATATGTATGTATTTTAAATTCACAGCTTGTGTTCACTATATTTTCCCCTTTGTCCTGTGCATTTTAATACATGCCTTTTGTAGAAAACATTCCGATATGCTCATTTCATAATATTTTTGATGCCGATATTGATAATATCATAATGTAATGCAATATAATACTAATAATATTACAAAATGATAACAGTATATCATATATTACATGCAATATTACTAATAATATTGCAGTTATAGTGGTATAAGTACAGTGTAGTACTATATAATACTAATATTGTGCAATGCTAGTAATTATAATATATTGCATGTACATATAATATTGATCATAATATTATACTAGTTATAATACAATATAAAAATATAATTATATATTTTATATTAGGTGTAATATTACTAATAAGATAGCAGCATAGCGGTATAGTACAATATAATAATCTGTAATACAAATATTGTGCTATGCAAAAATTATAAGATATAGTACGTATATCTTGTAAGGCGCGCTGAGTCCCCTTTGGGGAGAGATTGGCAGGATATAAATATATATATATATACCCACTCAAAGGCATACATAAATTAAAATAATATATAATATATTGTTATATTAAATTATATATTAATATTGTAAAATAATATTACGCGATATAATATTACATACAGATATACACACAGATATGATTGATTATATTATATTATCTAATATATTGTATTAAATTATATATCAATATTACAAAATATTGTTACATTATATAATATTACATACATACAAAGAGATATATCATTGATTACATTATAGTATATTAATATATTATATTAACTAATAAATTGTTATATATATCAATATTATAAAATATTACATTATATAATATTACATAAAATGCATACACGCAGAGCTATGATTGATTACATTACAATATAGTAATATTTATATTACATTATATACATACACACACACACACCTACAGATAGATGATTGATTACATGATATTAATAAGAATAAACTTTATTTATAACGCACCACCATCTCCGCAAAGGGACTTGGGGCGGTTAACATGAGGCCAAGCCCAAAAATAATACAACATAATTGGATACAAAACAACAAAAATACATCAAACAAAATATATAAAATAACAAATAAAATAAACATAATAAAAATATTATTATTATTAATGATAATAAAAAATAAACATAATAAAACAATAATAAAACTTTATTTATACCCCGCCACCATCTCCGCAAAGCAAACACGAGGCCAGGCCCAAAACAATACAACATGATTAAACACAAGATAGACAAGAAAATAAATCACAACAAAATATATAAAATAACAATAAAATAATATAAAACAACCTAATAAAATCAAACATATATATCATATTAATATTATATTACATTATAACATTATATATTATCTTATAACACACACACACACACACATAAAGAGGGAAGATATTATGTTACAAGGCTAATATATTATATTATGATGTTATTGTTATATTAATATATAATACTATTAATATAATATTCCATTATTTCATGATATTGTATGATGGTATCAGAAGGGATCATAGCAATCGAATAACATTAGGTGATAACTCAATTGGGGGGGGGGAGCGCTGTTTGTTGACACGTGTCTGGGTCATCTTCCGATGCTTGTTTCTCTTTATTATATTATCTTATATTTATTATATAATTATTATATTACATTATTTCCCTTTATTATATTATCTTATATTTATTATATTATCTTACGTTATTATATTACATTATATCCCTTTATTATATTATCTTATATTTATTATATATCTTATATTATTGTATTACATTTTCCCTTTATTATATTATCTTACCTTATATTATTATTATTGGGTTGTTGTAGGTTTTTTCGGGCTATATGGCATGGTCTATAGCCCGAAAAAAACTACAACAACCCAGTGATTACGGCCATGAAAGCCTTCGGCATTATTATTATTATTATTATTATTATTTTGCATTATTTCCCTTTATTATATTATCCTATATTTATTATATTAAATTATAATTATATTACATTATTTCCCTTTATTACATTATCTTATATTTATTATATTATATTATTATATTACATTATTTCCCTTTATTATATTCTTATACTTATTATATTATCTTATATTATGTTACATCATTTTCCTTTATTATATTATATTATTATTATTACATTATTTCCTTTATTATCTTACATTTATTTTATTATATTATATTATTATATTACATTATTTCCCCTTATTATATTATCTCATATTTATTATATTGTATTATTATATCATATTATCTCCCTTGGTGGAGATGGTGGGCGGAGTATAAATAAAGTTTATTATTATCATCATCATCATCATCATATAATAATATAATATATTATAAATACATAGTACAATAGTATTACACTATATTATAATATCCACACACACATAAAGAGAGATGATGGGGAACACGACAAAGGAAGATATTATGTCCCTAGACTATTTTTTATTAGACTATTATTTTTGTTATTATATTATATTATATTATTATATCACATGATTTCCTTTTATTATATTATCTTATATTTATTATATTATAACATTATTTCCCTTCAATATCTTATATTTATTATATTATCTTATAATTATATTACATTATTTCCCTTTCTTATATTATTATAACATAGGGTAATACTACTATATTAGGTATTGTGTGTCTGTATATATATATTATAATGCAATATATTATATTATAATACGATAATAATAATAAACTTTATTTATACCCCACCACCATCTCCCCAAAGGGAGATAACATAATAATAATTTAATATAATAAATCTAAAATAATATAATAAAGGGAAATAATGTAATATAATAATATAATAAATATGATAATAAAGGGAAATAATATAATAATACTTTAATATAATAAATATAAGGTATCATAATAAAGGGAAATAATGTAATAAAATAATATTATAAATATAAGATAATAAAGGGAAATAATATGATGATAATTTAATACAATAAATATAAGATAAAGGGAAATAATGTACTATAATAATATAATAAATATAAAATATTATAATAAAAGGAAATAATGTAATATAATAAATATAAGATAATAAAGGGAAATAATATAATAATAATTTAATATAATAAATATATTATAATAAAGGGAAATAATATAATAATTTAATATAATAAATATAAGATATTATAATAAAGGGAAATAATGTAATATAATAAATATAAGATAATAAAGGGAAATAATATAATAATAATTTAATACAATAAATATAAGATATTATAATAAAGGGAAATAATATAATGTAATATAATAAATATAAGATAATAAAGGGAAATAATATAATAATTTAATATAATAAATATATGATATTTTAATAAAGGGAAATACTGCAATATAATAATATAATAAATATAAGATAATAAAGGGAAATAATATAAGAATAATTTAATACAATAAATATAAGATATTATAATAAAGGAAATTAATATAATATAATAATATAATAAATATAAGATAATAAAGGGAAATAATATAAGAATAATTTAATACAATAAATATAAGATATTATAATAAAGGAAATATAATATAATAATATAATAAATATAAGATAATAAAGGGAAATAATATAATATAATAAATATAAGATAATATGATAAAGGGAAATAATAATACATAAAATCAGAGAGATGATGGGGGGAACATGACAAGGGAAGATATTATGTTGCTAGACTAATATTATGATATTATTATGTTATGGTTGTATTAATACGCCGTACTATTAACCTAATATTCCATAATTATTTCCTGAGGGGATCAGAAGGGGATAGCCATCCACCTAGTGACATGAGGTGGAGACAGGGGGGGGGGGGGAAGCACTCCCTGACTCTTGACACGTGTCAGGGCCTCCCCACGTTCCCGTTACCTTGCGCCGCTTCTCAGCGAAGGGGAGGGCGAGCCCTGGTCCGGCGCGCAGGGCCTGGCTCCACCGCGCCTGGTCCTGCTCGGCCGAGATGAGCACCACCTCCAGGCGATGGGCCTGCTCGGGCGGGGAGGCGGCGCGGAAGCGGGCGTAGAAGGACGGCAGGCTGGCAGAGACCGGGCCCCCACCACTGGCCCCACCGCCACCACTGGGCCCGGCTCCCCCGCCAGCGAAGTAGAGCCCCACCAAAGAGACCCCGCGCGCCCGGAGAGAGGCCGTGGGCACCGCAGAGCCATCCGGCGCGGACAGCGACTCGCCCAGCAGCTCCGTCAGCGGACACGGCGGCGAAGGCGGCAGAGCAGACATGCCCTCGGCACGCCCGCCGGCCCCGACTGCGGCTCCGCCTCGCACGCCCACCCCTTTTCAAACCTCGCCTCGGGCCACGCCCCGCATCGCCCGCTCTCCACCAATCCGGGGAAACTCCGCCCACCGGGAGTGAAGGAAGCTCCTCCTCTTTCTCGCCACTCTTCCCCCAGCCCGCTTAGCTGAGAAGGCCACGCCCCCTCTCCGATCACTCCGACCAATCAAGGACTCGAAGAAAGCTCCACCCCCTGGATGGAAGGAAGCGCCTCCTCTTTCTCGCCTTCCCTGGCCCCGCCCCTCCGACCACTCCAGCCAATCAAGGGCTTGAAGAAAGCTCCGCCCCCTCCTTCTCTCCAAACTCACTCTGCTTTCCAGGCCCGGCCTCTCACTCTTCAAGGCCCCGCCCACGCATTGAGGTCCCGCCCCTCCTCTCCCCAGGCCCGCCTCTCCCTCCCTAATAAGGACAATGCCCCGCCCCCCATCGAAAGCCCCGCCCCTCCTCTCCCCAGGCCCGCTTGGCTGACAAGGCCACGCCCCTCCGACCACTCCAGCCAATCAAGGGCTTGAAGTTCTCCGCCTCTCCCTCCCTTATTAGGACAAGGCCCCGCCCCCCATCGAGGGCCCCGCCCCTCCTCTAACCTGGCACGCTTGGCTGAGAAGGCCACGCCCCTCGGACTTGAAGAGAGCTCCTCCCCCTAAGCTCACTCTGCTTTCCAGGCCCCGCCCACCCACTGAGAACCCCGCCTCCCTACCGCCTTCTAGCCCGCCGCTCCTGGGCCCCGCCCCTTCTCCTTCGCCAGGCCTGCTAGGCTGAGAAGGCCACGCCCCCTCCGGCCACTCCAGCCAATCAAGGACTTGAAGAAAGCTCCTCCCCTTTCTCTCTCTCCCCACAAACCCACTCTTCTTTCCAAGCCACGCCCCTCCCGCCCGTTCCAGCCAATCAAGGACCGGCCCCGCCCCCTCCTCCGGGCCCGCTTGGCTGAGAAGGCCACGCCCCCTCCGGCCACTCCAGCCAATCAAGGGCTTGAAGAAAGCTCCTCCCCTTTCTCTCTCTCCCCACAAACCCACTCTTCTTTCCAAGCCACGCCCCTCCCGCCCGTTCCAGCCAATCAAGGACCGGCCCCGCCCCCTCCTCCGGGCCCGCTTGGCTGAGAAGGCCACGCCCCCTCCGGCCACTCCAGCCAATCAAGGGCTTGAAGAAAGCTCCTCCCCTTTCTCTCTCCCCCAAGCTCACTCTGCTTCCCAGGCCCCGCCTCTCATTCGTCAAGGCCCCGCCCACAATGAGCCAATGAGAACGCCACGCCCCCAGGAGCCAATGAAGTGCAAACTCACTCTTCTTTCCAGGCCCCGCCCCTCCTCCTCTCCCAGGCCCTCGACTGAGAAGGCCACGCCTCCCGCCCCCACCAGCCAATCAAGAGCTTGGAGAGAGCTCTTCCTCCTTTCCAGGCTCCGCCCCTCACGGCCAGGCCGCCAATCCCTCGCCCAGCCCACTGAGAAGCCCGCCTCCCTTGTGAGCAAGCCACACCCACCAAGCCTGCCTGCCTTCTTGTCTTTGCAGAGTTTCTCATTCCTGTTTTGCAGTGCTTAGCTTTGGAAGCAGAGGGCCGGGTCACAGCCCCTCAAACTGTTGGAGGACCAGATTATAATTTGGAAAAAAAAGAGAATGGATTCTTATGCACACTACACATATATTATTTATAGTGCAAAAACTTTACAATAACTAAATTGAAGAACAATTTTAACAAATATCAACTTATTAGTATTTCAATGGGAAGTGTGGGCCTGCTTTTGGCTGAGGAGATAGGATTGTGGTTGTTGTTGTGTGCTTTCAAGTTTTTCCGGACTTAGGTTGACCCTGAGCGAGGGCCAAGTAAATGACCTTGGAGGGCCATATCTGCCCCCCCGGGCTGTAGTTTGAGGACCCCTGGCTTAGCTGATTTTAAATCTAGTGCTAAATAGCGATTGCACCCCCCTTGATCCAAAATGCCCGGAGTCAAGAAGGACTTCCAGTTCTGGATTGCTATTTATTCTTCTTCTTCTTCTTCTTCTTATTATTATTATTATTATTATTATAACTGCTAGCAGAGTGAGCTGGTTGCGTTTCAAATAATAATAATATTGTTTTGTTTCAAGTAATAATAATCTTGTGTTTCAAATAATAATAATATTGTTTTGTTTCAGTTTCAAGTAATAATAATAAAAATCTTGCGTTTGAAATAATAATAATAATAATAATAATAATGATATTGTTATGTTTCAAATAATAATAATAATCTTATGGTGTTTCAAGTAATGATAATAATCTTGTGTTTCTAATAATAATAATAATAATAATAATCTTGTGTTTCTAATAATAATAATAATCTTGTGGTGTTTCAAATAATAATAATAATATTGTTTCAAATAATAATAATCATCTTGTATTTCAAATAATAATATTGTGTTTCAATAATAATATTGTTTTTCAAATAATAATCATCTTGTGTTTCAAATAATAATACATAAAATTATTAATCATGATATTTACATTATGAATCAAATAAAATTAACAATTATTATTATAATAATTATTATTATTTCTGCCATTCAAAGCCATCCATCATTCACAACTGTCAGAAAATCATTTTTATTTGTAAAAACCCTGTAAAAGAATTACAAAATCGGGGGGCGGGGGGCGGGTGAGAGATCCCGTCAACAGAAGGATCTCATCAATGGAAGCAGGAAATATTCAGATTTCTTCTTGCCGGATCCCATGAATGGAAGGATCTCTTCAACGGAAGGGTCCCCTCAACTGAAAGATCTCCTCAACGGAAGGATCCCGTCAACGGAAGGAACGGAGCAGGAAATATTGAGATTTCTTCTTGTTGGATCCCATCAACAAGGTTCTGGCCAAAGAATCCTGGGCGATCCCGGAAGCCCACGCCTGGATCTCTGTGGCTGGTCTGTCATCCCTCCTTGCGATCCAAAGAACCCGACGGGATCTTCTCTGACCGGAGCCGGATCTCTCCTCCTCCTACCGGCCGTCCAGCAGGAAGCGGGTGAGGACCCCTGCGACCAAGAGGCCCACAGCCAAGGCCACAGCCAGACCCCGCCGGACCAAGAGCTGCTTCCCAGACAGGACGGCAAAATCCGGTAGATCCTCAGGGGGGAGCAGCTGGTGCGCAGACGGGGCACCACCGTCATCGGGAGTCAGGCCCACAAAGATGGCACCGTTGGGGACACTCGTTTCGGTGGCCAGGTAGGCTGCAAAGGAGGAGAATCACCATAGGATTACTATTGTATTATAATCCATATTATTATTATTATTATTATTATTATTATTATTATTTGAAACACATTATTATTATTATTATTACATTATTATTATTATTTACATTATAATAATTACATTATTATTATTATTAGACTTACACAGTTGGAAGGAACCCCAAGTGCTATCCAGTCAACCCCCAAACACAACAAAATTATTATTATTATTATTATTATTATTATTATATAATGATATTCTATAATCATTACATTATTATTATTATTATTATTATTATTACTTATACGGTTGGAAGGAACCTCAAAGGCTATCCAGTCAACCCCCAAACGCAACAAAATTATTATTATTATATAATGATATTCTATAATCATTTCATTATTATTATTATTATTATTAGAGTTGGGAGGGACCCCCAAAGGCCATCCATTCCAACCCCCTTCTGCCAGCAAGACAGAATTACTATTGTATTATTATCTATTATTATCATTATTACTAGTAGTAAATTCATAAGAGTTGGAAGGGACCCCCCAAAGGCCATCCAGTCCAACCCCATCCTGCCAACCTTTTTATTTATTTATTTATTTATTTATTTATATAGATTAACGGCCGACAGGGAGCTCTGGCGTGGGCTGGTCCATGAGGTCACGAAGAGTCGGAGACGACTGAACGAATGAACAACAACAACATTATCTATTATTGTCATTATTATTACTATTATTATTATTACTATTAGTAGTAGTAGTAGTAGTAGTAGTAGTAGTAGATTCATAGTGTTGGAATCTACATCATCCAGTCCAACCCCCTTCTCCCAGGAACATGGAATAATTATTATTATTATTATTATTATTAGACACATAGAGTTGGGAGGGACCCCCAAAGGCCATCCAGTCAGTCCAACCCCTTCTGCCAACAAGAAGATAGAATTACTATTGTATTATTATCTATTATTATTATCATAATCATTATTAGTGGTAGTAGTAGTAGATTCATAGTGTTGGAAAGGATCCCCAGAGGTCATCCAGTCCAGCCTTCTTCCGCCAGGAAGGAAAGGCACCATCAAAACCTTCCCAACAGATGGCCAGGGGTTTCCAAGCAGCATTTCCACTGTGGAATAGCTCCCATCGCTCCCTAAAACTGAGAAGGACATTGAAAAGTACCTAAAGGCACCACTTTGCCACCCGCCGCCGCCGCTGCCGCCTCGTCCTCTGCCTCGGCCTGGAGCCGGACTCCCAATCCCGCCCGGATCTGGGCCTGGAAGTATAATAAGCAAACAAAGGAGCGTCAGATGCAAGGCGCTAGTCCTCATGGGCCACGCAAGGCCAATGCATGGCTCTTCCAGAGCGGAGAAGGGAAAGGGACGCGCCTCTTCGGCGGCTTTCTTCCAGTCCATGCGCAGGACGACCACCAGGAAGGAAGCGGCCTGCAAGGAGATGCACACGATCAGCCCGGTCCAGAGCCCTGCAGGGAGGAGGGACAGAAAGGAAGGAAGGGGGGCTCAGTGGCAGACCCATCACAAAGGGTGACCCCCAGCCCAACCCCATTCTGCCACCCAAACCCTCCCCACAGAGGGCCGCCCAGACTCTGTTTGTATCGCCATGGAATCCTAGAGTTGGAAGGCCCTCTTATTCCAAAAGGCACCATCCGATCTCTCCCGATAGATGGCCACCCAGACTCTGCTTAACAACAACAGTTGAGGGAGCCCTCAAGGCCATCCAGTACTATTGAATTCCACCATGAAGGAAGACACAATTTGATCCCTCCTGACAGATGGCCACCTAGATTCTACTTAACAACAAGAATAATAATAATAACAACAACAACAACAACAACAACAATAACAGAATGCTAGAGTTGGAAGGGAGCCCTCAAGGCCATCCAGTCCTATTCCATTCCACCATGAAGGAAGACACAATCCGATCCCTCCCGACAGATGGGCACCCAGATTCTGCTTGTTCACAATAATAATAATAATAATAATAGTAATAATAATAACAGCAACAATAGAATGCTAGAATTGGAAGGGAACCATAAAGGAAGACACCATCCGATCCCTCCCGACAGATGGCCACTCAGACTCTACTTAATAACAACAATAACAACAATTATAGAATGCTAGAGTTGGAAGGGAACCCTCATGGTCATCTAGTCCAATTCCGTTGTGCCGTAAAGGAAGACACAATCCAATCCTTCCCAACAAATGGCCACCCAGACTCTGCTTAACAACAACAATAACAACAATCACAGCATGCTAAAGTTGGAAGGGAACCCTCAAGACCATCCAGTCCTATTCAATTGTGCCATAAAGGAAGACACCATCTGATCCCCCCCGACAGATGCCCCCCCCCCCCAGACTCTGCTTGATAACAACAACAACAACAGAATGCTAGAGTTGGAAGGAAGCCGTCAAGACCATCCAGTCCTATTCCATTCCACCATAAAGGAAGATACCATCTGATCCCTCCCGACAGATGGCCACCCAGACTCTGCTTAACAACAACAACAATAACAACAATCATAGAATGCTAGAGTTGGAAGGGAACCCTCAAGACCATCCAGTACTATTCCATTCTGCCATAAAGGAAGACATAATCTGATCCCTCCCAACAGATGGCCACCCAGACTCTGCTCAATAACAATAACAACAACAACAACAACAATCAAAGAATGCTAGAATCAGAAGGGAACCCTCAAGGCCATCCAGTCCAACCCCATTCTGCCAGGAAGCAAGATAGAAGTCCTATTATTATTATTATTATTATTATTATTATTAGATTCATGGAAGTGGGACTTGAAGGGCCACCCAATCCAACCCTGCTCTGCCAACCCTGAAGAGGCCACCCGACCCCTCCCAACAGAGGGCCATCCAGCCTCTCCCATTATGTCCTGACAGAGCCCACGAAGGTGGAGGGGGCCCCTAAAGGCCATCCAGCCTGACTCCCATTCTGCCAGGAGGTCACAACCTCACCCGCGATCCCTCCCGATGGAGGGCCAGCAACTCACCCATGACTCCCAGGCCGTATTTGAACATGAGGGTGATGCCGATGGGGAGGCCGACCACGTAGTATCCGACCGCGTTGGCGATGGCCCCGATCTTCTGCTTCCCGGCGCCTCTCAGCACCCCTCCGCAGGTGGCCTGGAATGGCATTTGCAGGGGGAAAGGGCTTGGTATTGGCCTTGAGGACTAGAAACTTGCCCTCAAAGGGATCTGTGCCCGTCTCTTGGGGGGCGGGGGTCACTTACGGCCATGGCATCAAAGAGGTGGAAGGGAGCGAAGATCATCATGACTTTGGAGACCAAGGCCACAATCTCTCTGGAAGGACAAGGCAGAAAACGTGGGTGGAAAACGTGCGAGAAACAGTCAGAAGATTCGCAACCGATGTCGGTTGAAAAAGTGGAAACACCAAGCAATTCCCTCAACAAACACTAGGTGGAGCCAAAACACTTTCTCATTATAGACAACAATTCCCAGCATTTCATGTGTAAATGCGGATCCAATGGTGAGTGTGTGACCGAATGCACAAACGAGTGCACTAGTGAAAACACAACTGAATGTGTGAATTGATGTACATACAGATTAGGGGGTTAACTTCACAATCAAATGCACAACTAGAATGTGCAACCAAGTGTGCAAATGCATGTCGCTTTAGGTCCAATGAGTGTGCGATCCAATGCACAAGTGGATACACTACAGAGTTTGCAAATGAATGTCAATGCAGGTGTGTATAACCCAAGGCACCAGTGAAGGCACTAGTGAATACACTACCGAATGTGCAAATGAATGTCGCTGTGGGTCCAATGAGTGTGCGACTCAATGCACAAGTGGATACACTACTGAGTGTGCCAATGAATGTCAATGCAGGTCCAATGATGACTATGCAACCCAATGCACAAGTGAAGGCACTAGTGAATACACTACTGAGTGTGCAAATGAATGTCATTGTGGGTCCAATGAGTGTGCGACTCAATACACAAGTGGATACACTACTGAGTGTGCAAATGAATGTCAATGCAGGTCCAATGATGACTGTGCGACTCAATGCAGAAGTGAAGGCACTAGTGAATACACTACTGCATATGTAAATGAATGTCGCTGTGGGTCCAATGAGTGTTCCACCTAATGCACAAATGGATACACTACTGAGTGTGCAAATGAATGTCAATGCAGGTCCAGTGATGACTGTGCGACTCAATGCACAAGTGAAGGCACTAGTAAATTCACTACTGAGCGTGCAAATGAATGTCAGTGCAGGTCCAATGATGACTGTGCGACCCAATGCACAAGTGAAGGCACTAGTGAATACACTACTGAGTGTGCAAATGAATGTCGCTGTGGGTCCAATGAGTGTGCTACCCAATGCACAAGTGGATACACTACTGAGTGTGCAAATGAATGTTTGTGCAGGTCCAGTGATCAGTGTACAACCCGACACAAGTGAAGGCACTAGTGATACACTACCGAGTATGCAAATGAATGTAGGTCCAATGAGTGTGCAACCCAATGCACTAGTGAAAGCACTAGTTAATACATGATTAAGTGTGAAATGAGCGTAAATGGAGATCGGGTGCTTGAGTTCACAATCAAATGCACGACTGAGCGTGTAACCAAGTGTGCAAATTAGTATCAACTTCAGTCCAATTATGACGTTGGGTCATACGCACTTGTCGCTGGTGAAAATATAAGCCACCACGTTTCTGATAGCCGCCAAGAGTCCCGCAAAGACCACCGCGAAGACGCCTTCAGGGAAAAGGAACAGAAAGGAAACACGCTCAGTGTGGACACCTTCCCTGGATTCCGCTAAAGCAGCCATTTGCGGGATGCTGTGCCTTTAAGGACAGGCCGTCCTGGGAGGAAGCCCCGCCCCACCTTAAAGAGACAGGCGCACCTGAGCAGAGGAGGCCCGCGATGCAGGATGTCTTGGCTTGTGCCACATCTCCGGCCCCCAACGCATTCCCCACCCGAACCCCGGACGCCACGCTCATGCCTTGGGGCAGCTGCAGGGAGGAATAGCGAAATTATTATTATCATCATTACATTATTTTCATAGTATTGTTGCATTATTATTTACAGTATTTATATTCCGCCCTTCTCACGCCGCAGGGGACTTAGGGCGGATTACAATGTACATATACATGGCAAACATTCAATGCCATAGACACACAACATATATAGGCAGATACTCAGAGGCTATTTAACATTCCAGCTTTTGGCCGTCGCTTCACCGTCATTTTTGTGACACTGATGAGGTACTTCCTCATTTTGTGCATACTTCCTGGAGATTTTTATGGCCTCGTAAATCAGTTAAAATTAGCCTCCCCACATAAGTGGTACCTAAATTTCCTCCTTGGCAGATGCAACTGTCTTTTGGGTTGCAAAGGTCGACAACAAGCTACTCAATTGGTCGGGAGCTCACTCCGACCCGGGCTGGCTTCGAACTCATGACCTTTTGGTCAGAAGTGATCGCAATGCAGCTGACATTCAGCCAGCTGCGCCACAATCCCAGTGCTAATTATCATAGTATTATATGATATAATTAAATAGTGCAACAATAATAGTGATATAATAATATTCAATAATAATGTAATAATACATAATAATAATGTAATATTTGATGATAATAACAATATTGAATCATAATAATGTAATCACAATATTAAATAATAATATTAAATATAATAATAATAATAAATGCAAAACAGCCTAAATACTAAGTTTAGGGAGTGGAGAACAATTGAGGACTTAGGCCTGGGTGGCCCAGTGGCTGCTCACCAGGTAAGCAATGGTGGCCAGTTCGAAGATGATGGACTGGGCGCCCAGCTCCACAACGCTGATCATTCCTGCAGGAAATCAATGGAGTCAGAGGGGAGGGAATGGCGCCACGAACCCCAAAAAAGGGGGGCAGGAAGAAGGGGGGTCTGGGGAAGGGAAGGAAGGAAGGAAGGAAGGCGGGCTCACCGGTCAGGAAGCTCCCGATTTCGAAGGTCCACCACTCAATGCACATCATCAGCATGCTGGGCAGCGCCAGGCGGAGGAAGGACCCCCACTCCTGCAAACAGTCCCACCCCCAGCCTGGAAACAGAGGTGGGGAAAACGCTAAATTAAAAATTAAATTAAATTTTAAAAATAAAATACAATAAAATGATGTAAAAATAAAAGTATGTAAAAATATTGTGTGTGTGTATAATGTAAAATAAAATAAGGTAAAAATACAAATATTTAAAAATATATAGAAGGTAAAAATAAACATATTTAAAAATAAAAATATATCAAAATAATGTAAAAATAAAACATTTAAAAATAAAGATGTTTAAAAAATAAAATAATGTAAAAATAAAAATATTTAAAAATTAAAAATAATATATCTAAAAATATTTTTAAAAATAAATACGGTAAAAATAAACATATTTGAAAATAAAAATATATCAAAATAATGTAAAAATAAAAATGTTTTAAAAATAAAATAAGGTAAAAATAAAAAAATTAAAAATTAAAAATAATATATCTAAAAATATTTTAAAAAATAAATAAGGTAATAATAAAATATTTTAAAATAAAATATGTAAAATTAATGTAAAAATAAAAATATTTTAAAATAAAAATGTTTTAAAAATAAGGTAAAAACAAAATAAGGTAAAAATAAAAATATTTAAAAATATTTCTAAAAATAACAAAGCTAAAGGTAAAAATATTTTAAAATAAAAATATATAATATAATATATAAAAAATGAAATTAAAATATCTAAAATATTTTGAAACATAAATAAGGTAAAAATAAAATAAGGTACAAATAAAAATATTTTAAAATAAATATAGATAAAATTAAAAGAATGTAAAAATAAAATAAAAAATAAAAATACATAAAATATATTTTAAAAATAAATAAAACAAGGTATAAATAGAAGTATTTAAAAACCTAAAAATATACAAAACTAAAATAATATCTAAATAAAATTGAAATATATATAAAAATACAGTACAATAAAAATAAAATTGCACTTCTTCTGATGCACAGCCTGGTTGGGTTGAAAATGAATCTAAATTATTTTAACTAAACATATGATATAATATAAATATAATTAAATAATATATTAATACAATAATAATAACAAACCTTTTATTTTATAAAATTATTAAATGCAAATGATTTTATCACTAATTAATAATTTTTTATTTTAATTTAACCTTGATTTTTTTAAAAATTAGTAATGTTCAATCAGGATTTCAAGGAGGGAAAAGAAGTGAAATTTCCCCTACCGCCCCATGTCTTCTTGTGTATCTTTTTCCACCAAACGTAAAGGAAAAGGAGGAGCGGCTGCAAGTTTTGGGAGAGCGTATTGGCCCAGGCCGAGCCCCTAAAAAGAAAGAAGGGACAAATAAAAGGAAATATGAGACGAGGGACTATACCCAGTGTGGCCACCAGGTGTCACTGAAGAGACAAGCTACATACAAGTCGGCCACTAGGTGTCACTATAGAGACAGGCAAATCTATGTAAATAATAATGTCATGTTCATTTGTGGTATTAACAGAACTCAAAAACCACTGGACGAATTGACACCAAAATTGGACACAAGGCACCTATCAAGCCAATGTATGTCCTTCACTGAAAAATATTGATTTTGTCATTTGGGAGTTGTAGTTGCTGGGATTTATAGTTCACCTACAATCAAAGAACATTCTGAACTCCACCAATGATGGAATTGAACCAAACTTGGCACACAGAACTGCCATGGGCAACAGAAAATACTGGAAGGGTTTGGTGGGCAGTGTCCTTTGGTTTTGGAGTTGTAGTTCACCTACATCCAGAGTCACTGTGGACTCAAACAATGATGGATCTGGACCAAACTCTACATGAATACTAAATATGCCCAAATGTGAACACTGGTGGAGTTTGGGGAAAATAGACCTTGACATTTGGGAGTTGTAGTTGCTGGGATTTCTAGTTCACCTACAATCAAAGAGCATTCTGAACCCCACCAATGAGAGAATTGGGCCAAACCTCCCACACAGAACCCCCATGTGGGCCACAGCAACACGTGGCAGGGGACATAGTGTCTATATAAACAATAATGTAATGTTCATTTGTGGGATTAACATAACTCAAAAACCACTGGATGAATTGACACCAAACTTGGACACAAGACACCTATCAGGCCAACGAGTGACCATCACCCCTAAAAACACAAAAAAACGAGCAGAATGGACTTAAAACCCCCAAAATAAACTATATACACATATACACATACACTCATATACATATACACATGCACACATACACATATATGTACACAAGCACGCACAAATATACACATACATATAGACGTGCACATAAACATATATTTACATATACACATGTATACATACACATATACATAGACATACATACACATATATACACAAGCACACAATACACAATACACAATATACATATGCATACATACACACATCTACATAGTGACATACATACACATATATACACAAGCACACACGTATACACAATATACATATACACATATAAACACATAAATACACAAATACACACATATACACACGTATATACACACATATGCACACACACATATACACCCATCTATCTATCTATATATTTGTGTATAGGTGTATATATGTGTGTTTGTATATACAGATATAGATATATACACGTATACACACATACAAAACATATATATAGACTGTCTATATATTTGTGTATATATTTGTGTATATTTGTGTATATATGTGTTTGCATATATAGATAGATATAGATATATAGACGTATATACACATATGCACACACATATACACCCATCTATCTATCTATATATTTGTGTATATATTTGTGCATATGTGTGTTTGCATATATAGATAGATATAGATATATACATGAATACACACATATACACACACAAAACATATACAAATTGTCTATCTATATATTTGTGTATATATGTGTTTGCATATATAGATAGATATAGATATATAGACATATACACACATATACACACACACCAAACATATATACAGACTGGGCCACAGCAACGCATGGCAGGGGACGGCTAGTATACACATAATATACATTCGAACTCACACCACGCCAAGGTCGAAGGTGTAAAGGAAGACGGCGTTCATGATGATGTTCAGGACATTTGCCACCACGCCGGTGATGACCTGGGGCAGGAGGATGGCCTGAAACAAAAGGAATTCACACTTGATGATCCGGGTTTTAGTCCGAACTTTGAGGTGCCGAACCTATAGATGGGGCAGCGCCTGGGATGCTTCCCAAGAAGTTACAAATTCCAGACAAATTCATCAGATGATGGGCTTTGTCACCTCTTCAAGCAAATACCTGGCTCTGTAGGTATCGGATCTGGAGCTGGTAGATAAACGCTGCCTACGGGAGAAGGAGGACAAGCAAAATTATTTATAGAGATACTAGCCGTCCCCTGCTACGCGTTGCTGTGGCCCAGTCTGTGTATATGTTTTGTGTGTGTATATAGGTGTGTTTGCGCATATATATGTGGTTTTGCGCATGCATTGTAATATGTTTTTTGGCTTTTCAAGTCCCTTCCGCTCTGTGTTTCAGTGTTTTTTTGAGTGAAGGACATACATTGGGTTGTTAGGTGTCTTGTGTCCAAATTTGGTGTCAATTCATCCAGTAGTTTTGGAGTTATGCTAATCCCACAAACTAACATTGCATTTTTGTTGATATAGATTACCTGACTCTGCACTGACACCTAGTGCCCAATCTGGGTATACACCCTTTAGATCCAAAGTGATGAATTTATACCGGATTCCGGATTGCTCAAAACATGGCCACATTATTTTAGGAGGTATTAGGACTGCAAATGGTAGTAAAATAACAATAGTAATATTAATAACAACAACAATATAATTTGTTATTATTATTATTACTATTGTTATTTTAAATATTATTATTATTAATTTAATAGAAATATGGTGTGAGCTCACATACATATCAAATTTATATATATATATATATATATATATATATATGTAAATGCAATATATATATATATATATATATATATATATATATATGTTGTTTGTTCATTCGTTCAGTCGTCTCCGACTCTTCGTGACCTCATGGACCAGCCCACGCCAGAGCTCCCTGTCGGCCGTTACCACCCCCAGCTCCCTCAAGGTCAGTCCAGTCACTTCAAGGGTGCCATCCATCCATCTTGCCCTTGGTCGGCCCCTCTTCCTTTTGCCTTCTACTTTCCCCAGCATCATTCCCTTCTCTAGGCTTTCCCGTCTCCTCATGATGTGGCCAAAGTACTTCAACTTTGTCTCTAGTATCTTTCCCTCCAGTGAGCAGCCGGGCTTTCTTTCCTGGAGGATGGACTGGTTGGATCTTCTCGCAGTCCAAGGCACTCTCAGCACTTTCCTCCAGCACCACAGCTCAAAAGCATCGATCTTCCTTCGCTCAGCCTTCCCGAAGGTCCAGCTCTCACATCCGTAGGTGACTCCAGGGAAGACCATGGCTTGGACTAGGCAATGGATCTTGGTTGCCAGTCTGATGTCTCTACTCTTCACTATTTTATCGAGACTGGACATTGCTCTCCTCCCAAGAAGTAAGCGTCTTCTGATTTCCTGGCCACAGTCTGCATCTGCAGTCATCTTTGCACCTAGAAATACAAAGTCTGTCACGGCCTCCACGGTTTCTCCCTCTATTTTCCAGTTGTCAATCATTCTTGTTGCCATCATCTTGGTTTTTTTGACGTTTAGCTACAACCCGGCTTTTGCGCTTTCTTCTTCCACCTTGGTTAGAAGGCTCCTCAGCTCCTCCTCGCTTTCGGCCATCAGAGTGGTGTCATCTGCATATCTGAGGTTGTTAATGTTTCTTCCAGCAATTTTCACCCCAGCCTTACATTCATCCAGCCCCGCACATCCTCGCATGATGTGTTCTGCATACAAGCTAAAAAGGTTGGGTGAGAGGATGCAGCCTTGCCGGACGCCTTTCCCAATCTTGAACCAGTCTGTTGTTCCGTGGTCAGTTCTGACTGTTGCTACTTGGTCCTTGTACAGATTCCTCAGGAGAGAGGGAAGGGGGCTTGGGATGCCCATCCCACTCAGAACTTGCCACAGTTTATTATGATCCACACAGTCAAAGGCTTTAGAATAGTCAATGAAGCAGAAGTAGATGTTTTTCTGAAACTCCCTGCCTTTCTCCATTATCCAGCGGATATTGGCAATCTGGTCTCTCGTTCCTCTGCCTTTTCTAAACCCAGCTTGAACATCTGGCAACTCTCGCTCCATGTATTGCTGGAGTCTTCCTTGCAGGATCTTGAGCATTACCTTACTAGAATGAGAAATAAGGGCCACTGTACGGAAGTTTGAGCAGTCTTTCGCATTTCCCTTTTTTGGTATGGGGATATAAGTTGATTTTTTCCAGTCTGATGGCCATTCTTGTGTTTTCCATATTTGCTGGCAAATGGCATGCATCACCTTGACAGCATCATCTTTTAAGATTTTAAACAGTTCAGCTGGGATCCCGTCGTCTCCTGCTGCCTTGTTGTTAGCAATGCTTCTTAAGGCCCATTCAACCTCACTCCTCAGGATGTCTGGTTCTAATTCATTCACCACACCGTCAAAACTATCCTCGATATTATTATCCTTCCTATACAGATCTTCTGTATAGTCTCGCCACCTTCTCTTGATCTCTTCAGCTTCTGTTAGGTCCCTGCCATCTTTGTTTCTTATCATACCAATTTTTGCCTGAAATTTACCTCCAATGTTTCTAATTTTCTGGAAGAGGTCTCTTGTCCTTCCTATTCTGTTGTCTTCTTCCACTTCCATGCATTGCTTATTTAAAAATAGTTCCTTATCTCTTCTGGCTAACCTCTGGAATTGCGCATTTAACTGGGCATATCTCCCCTTATTATCCCTGTTTCCTTTTGCTTTCCTCCTTTCTTGGGCTACTTCCAGTGTCTCAGCAGACAACCATTTTGCCTTCTTGGTTTTCTTTTTCTTTGGAACGTACTTTGTTGCCGCCTCCTGAACAATGTCTCGGACTTCTGTCCATAGTTCTTCTGGGACTCTGTTTACTAAATCTAGTCCTTCAAATCTGTTCTTCACTTCCACTGTATATTCGCTAGGAATGTTAGTGAGATCATATCTAACTGGTCTGTGTATTTTCCCTGATCTCTTTAGTTTTATTCTAAATTGGGCAATAAGAAGTTCGTGATCTGAGCTACAGTCAGCCCCAGGTCTTGTTTTCACCGACTGGATGGATGTCCGCCACCTTTGGCTGCAAAGGATGTAGTCAATCTGATTTCGGTGTTGACCGTCTGGTGAGGTCCATGTATAAAGCCGTCTTTTAGGTTGTTGGAAGAGAGTATTCGTTATACACAGCGAGTTTTCCTGGCAGAATTCTATCAGCCTGCGTCCCGCTTCATTTTGTTCTCCCAGACCATGCTTGCCTGTGATCCCAGTTGTCACTTGACTTCCCACCTTGGCATTCCAGTCTCCTGTAATGAAAATAATGTCTCTTTTTGGTGTATTATCCAGTAGTTCCTGCAGATCCTCATAGAACTGATCTACTTCTGCTTCTTCAGCAGCTGTGGTTGGGGCGTATATTTGGATCACTGTGATGTTGAAAGGCTTTCCTTGCACTCGAATTGAGATCATTCTGTCATTTTTTGGGTTGTATCCAAGCACCGCTTTAGCGAATTTCTTATTAATTATGAAGGCTACTCCATTTCTTCGATGTTCCTCTTGTCCACAGTAGTAGATCTGGTGGTCATCTGATGTGAAGTGGCCCATTCCAGTCCATTTCAGTTCGCTGACCCCTAGAATGTCTATCTTTAGTCTTGACATCTCACCAGTAACAACATCCAATTTGCCCTGGCTCATAGATCTTACATTCCAGGTTCCTATGGTGTGTTGATCTTTAGAGCATCGGATTCGTCGTTCGCCTCCAGTACCGTCGGCCGCTAGCCTTCCTTTCGGCTTTGAGCTAGCTGCGTCATCACATCTGGGACTAGTTGAACTTATCCTCTGCTCCTCCCCAGTAGCATTTTGGCCATCTTCCGACCTGGGAGTCCCATCTTCCAATGGCATACCGACATATCTCTGGTTGTACTGGTCCATTTAGTTATATATATATATATATACATACACACAAACACACACACACACATACATACACACATCTTGTTCTGCAGTGACGCCTGCTGGCCAACCTGAGTATAGCACTCTTTAGACCCAAAGTGATTAATTTATTAGGGATCCCTAATGAGCCTTAATTTCCGGAGAATTTTGGACTGCAACTGGTATCATAATATTTTTTAATTGTTTTATTAGTTTTTCCCACTCCCCCTCCCCTCCTTGTACATGCAATTTATACATCAAACTACAGAAGTTACATTTCAAATATCAATATTTGAAATTATTTAGAAAATGTGCTAATTAATTTTTCTACTCCACCTCTTAGCACATTTTCTAAATAATTCCTAACTGGTTCCCACAATAACTAAGAGGACGTGGGAACCAGCTGGTAGCATAATAAATAATAATAATAATAATTATTATTATTATTATTATTATTATTTATCGTGTCATCAGCAATGTCATCAGCAACCAGACCATTGTGTTACATTTCTAACAGAACAAAACAAACAGACAGATTTAAAAAAAAACACAAATTTTGCAAACTTGGTAATAATAATAATAATAATAATAATAATAATATAATAATAATAATAATAGAAAAAGCAAAAGAAGCGAGAGAGAGGAGGACTTACTGGGAGCGCAGGAATAAATATCATCACATAAACCTGGGTTAACCTGCGAGAGAGAGAAAGAGAGAATATAACGTTCTTCCTAACTCAGATGAGACCAAGAGAGGGTCCCGGAAGGAAGGGGGGGCGGTGGGGGGGCGCACCGGGAGACCTCGGGGTCCTGCCGGCAGAGGAGGAGGATACGCTCGGCGTTGAGGAAGATGGCCCAGCAAGGGAAGCAGAAGAGGAGCAGGATGAGGATGCCCCGTTGCAGGATGGTGCCCACGCGCTTCACGTTGCGGCTCCCGTACGTCTGGGTCATGAGCGTGTCGCACACCGAGGCCAAGCCCGTCCCGATGGAGATGCCGATGACATTGATCACCTGCAAGGAAGAGGGCAGGTTAAGCTGTGCGCAGGGAGGAAGCTAGGCCAGGTGGACATCTGTCAGGAGGGATCGGGTGGTGCCCCCCTTTGTGGCAGAAGGTGGTTGGACTGGAAGGCCCCCTACAGACTTCTCTTCCAACTCTATTATTAGATATATAAAAAAAAATTATTATTATATATTATATGGATATTATTTTATTTACATGTGCACAACAACAACACCGCACACATGCACATGAGGTCCAAGTGTCTGGGGTTCGTCTCTGAATATCGGGCTCTTCCCAAGGGCCTAGCGTATAACAGATGTATTATTATTATATACTATAATTATAATATAATACTAATTAATATTATATTATTATATATAATAATATAATAATAATTAATTTTATATTATTTATTATAATTATTATATAATTATAATTAATATTATATTCTTATATAATATTCTAATTATAATAATTACATTATTATTTTATTTACATGTGCACAACAACACAGCACCCATGCACATGAGGTCCAAGTGTCTGGGGTTCGTCTCTGAATATCAGGCTGTTCCCAAGGGCCTAGAGTATTACAGATGTATTATTATACTATTTTTATTATTATTATTATTATTATTATTATTATTATTATATAATACTATAATTATAATATTAAAATAATAATAAATATTATATAATACTATAATTATAATATAAAAATAATAATTAATATTATAATATTATGTAATATTCTAATTATAATTATTATATTATTATTTTATTTACATGTGCATAACACAGCACACATGCACATGAGGTCCAAGTGACTGCGGTTTGTCTCTGAATATCGGGCCTGGAAGAATAGAGATGTATGATATTATTATTATATATTATATGGATATTATTATTTTATTTACATGTGCATAACAATACATCACACATGCACATGACGTCCAAGTGACTGCGGTTTGTCTCTGAATATCGGGCCTGGGAGAATAGAGATGTATATTATTATTATTATTATTATTATTATATGGACATTATTATTTTATTTACATGTTCATAACGACACAGCACACATGCACAAGTGTCTGGGCTCTTCCCAAGGGCCGAGCATATTAGCAATATCTAGATGCCCTTTGGGCGTCTCCTCCAACTATATTATTAGTATTATTAGCAGAACTGGATGGCCCTCTGTCAGGAGAGATCAGGTTGTGTCTTACTTAGTGGCAGGAAGAGGTTGGACCAGCATGTTCTCTTTGCGCTTCTCTTCCAACTCTAGATTTCTATTATTATTATTACTACTACTACTACTACTACTACTAGCAGGATGGCCCTCTGATTGAGCTCTTCCTAACTGGATCCAGGAGGCTGGACTAGATGCCCTCTCGTTAGGGTCTCCTCCGACTCTAGGATTCTATAGAAAGATATAGCTCTATCATAGAATGTAGTGTATCTGTTACATCTCTGGCTGGATGGCCGTCAGTTGGGAGGGTTTTGATTGTGTTGGCCGGGATGCCCTGTGGGGTTCTTCCGCGCACGGAGAGAGTCCTACCGAGACGGCGAGGGTGACGGCGTCCAGCTCGGCTTTGCCCAAATGGCCGCAGAAGATGGAGCTGACCACGTTGATCAGGAAGCCCAGCAGCTGCGCCACAAACTGGGAAGAAGGGAAGGGAGAAGACACGTCAGAGAGAGACAGCTCTAATCGATAGGTGGGTAGATAGAAAGACTGATAGGTTAGTAGACAGACAGACAGACAGACAGACAGACGATAGACCACTTAGAGAAAGGACAGATAGATAGATTGGCTGATCGATCAATTGATAGGAAGATAGATAGATGGATGAATGGATGGATAGATAGACAAAAGACCAATTAGAGAGAGAAATAGATAGATAGATAGATAGATAGATAGATAGATAGATGAGTAGATAGGAAAATTGACAGATAGATAGATGGATTGATAGGTGATAGACCAATTAGAGAGAGAAATAGATAAATAGACAGATAGATAGATGGACGAATTTCTCTAATTGGTCTATCACGTATCAATCGATAGATCAATCAATCATCTGATCCATCTACTTAGCTATCAGCTATCCTGTCTGTCTGTCTATCTATCTATCTATCCATCTATCTACTTATCTATCAGCGATCCTATCTATCGATTGATCAATCAATCTATGTCATTTCTCTAATTGGTCTATCACCTATCGATAGATAGATCAATTAAAGAGAGGACAGAGAGATTGGTCAATCAGTTGATTGATTGATAGATAGGAAGATGGATAGATGGTTGATAGACCAATTAGAGAGAGAAATTATAGATAGATAGATAGATAGATAGATAGATAGATGAGTAGATAGGAAGATTGACAGATAGATTAATTGGTCTATCACCTATACATCCATTTATCTATCTGTCAATCTGCCTATCTACTAATCTAAGAGAGGACAGAAAGCTAGATCTGTCTATGGGTCAATTGGTTGATTGATTGATTGACACATAGGAAGATAGATAGATGGATGGATAGGTGACAGACCAATTAGAGAGAGAGAGATGATGCATAGATAGATAGGTAGAATAGCTGATAGATAAATAGATAAATGGATTGGTCAATAGATAGATAGATAAGATAGGATAGCTGATAGATAAGTAGATGGATCAGTTAATTGATTGATCTATCTATCGATAGGTGATAGACCAATTAGAGAAATGACATAGATAGATAGATAGATAGATAGATAGATAGATAGATAGATAAGCTGATAGATACATAGATGGCTCAGTTGATTGATTTATCAATAGGTGATAGACCAATTAGAGAAATGACATAGATAGATAGATAGATAGATAGATAGGATAGCTGATAGTGGATTGGTTAATAGATAGATAGATAGATAGATAGATAGATAAGCTGATAGATAGATAAGCTGATAGATACATAGATGGCTCAGTTGATTGATTTATCGATAGGTGATAGACCATTTAGAGAGAGAAATTAAAGATAAATAGAGAGAGAGAGAGGGAAGGGAGGTGGCTCTGTCTGTCTTGGTTCCTTCCCTGTGTTCTTCCCAGATGATGGATCAATTGATTGATTGATCTATTTATTTATTTATTTAAAACATGGATATTCCGCCCTTCTTCTCACCCCGACTCAAGGGACTCAGGGCAGAGCACAGCATATACACGGCAAACATTCAATGCCGGGACACAGATTCACATACACATACATAAACATGGAAAACATTGATCTCAGTATTAAAATACATCATTTAAAACTGTCCTAGTCACCCACGTCCAATCTAATTGGCCTGGTCATCTTTCCTATTGCCACTTTCTTGCCCTGTCCCAAAAGCTTGATCCCACAGCCAAGTGTTGAAGGACAGGAGGGAGGGGGCCGACCTGATCCCACCAGGAAGGGAGTTCCATAGCCAGGGAGCAATCACCAAAAAGGCCCTGTCTCTCGTGCCTGTGACAATGGCGGAACAGAGAGCAGGGCCTCCCCGGAGGATCTTAATCTCCGCGATGGTACGTAGGGGGAGATGTGTTCGGACAGGTAATTTGGGCCGGGTGTCACATGGGAGTTGTGTGCTCCCTGTACGCCGCCCCAGTTATTAACCTCAATAGGTGATAGACCAATGAGAGAAATGACATAGATAGATAGATTGGAAGAGAAACAGATGATAGATAGGTGATAGATCAATAAGAGACAGAAATGATAGATAGAGATGGAGAGAGCGAGATGGCTGTGTGTGTCTTGGTTCTTTCCTTTGTGTGTCTTGGAACCCAACCCTCGTGGCCGCGGGTGTGTGCTTGCGCTTCTCAGGGGCCAAAATCCAAGGCGAGTCGGAACAAGGCCCGCTTGTGCAACCGCTTCCCGTCAAAAAGGGGAGCGCCCTACCGCCCCGGGGAGGGGGAAGAACAGAGGCCACAGGTGGGGGGGGGGGCCTTCGGTCCTCATGTGACGGGAAAGGGTCCGGGGGGGGGGGGGGGGGGAGAAACTGGTCCAAAACTGGTCCAAAACTAGTCCAAAACTGGTCCAAAAATATGAGGAGGTCACCCACTGGGAGAAAATAATAATTTAATAATAAGCAACGATTTGGCAATGATAAAATAATAATTTAATAATAAACAATAATTTGGCAATGATAAAATAATAACTTAATAATAAACAATAATTTGGCAATAATAAAATAATAATTTAATAATAAACAATTTGGCAATAATAAAATAATAACTTAATAATAAACAATAATTTGGCAATAATAAAATAATTTAAAAATAAACAACGATTTGGCAATAATAAAATATTAACTTAATAATAAACGATAATTTGACAAAAATAAAATAATAATTTAATAAACAATAATTTGCAAATAATAAAATAATAATTTAATAATAAACAATAATTTGGCAATAATAAAATAATAACTTAATAATAAACAATAATTTGGCAATAATAAAATAATAACTTAATAATAAACAATAATTTGGCAATAATAAAATCATTTAATAATAAACAACGATTTGGCAATAATAAAATAATTTAATAATAAACAACGATTTGGCAATAATAAAATAATAATTTAATAATAAACAATAATTTGCAAATAATAAAATAATAATTTAATAATATACTTTATACTTTAATCTTATATCCCTCCGACACTTTTTCAGCACTTTTAACCCTGTACCCCACCTCAGCCGGCTCAGTTTTTAATAACATCCTGTTGTATTGTTATTGCTATTGTTTTTCTGCTTTAACTGTTTTATTTTGCTATGTATTGTATTGTTGTATTGTGTTGTGCTGGGCTTTGGCCTGTTGTCAGCCGCATCGAATCCCTTGGGAGATGCTAGCGGGATACAAATAAAGTTTAATAATAATAATAATAATAATAATAATAATAAACAACGATTTATTTATTTAATAATAATAATTTGGGGGGGTCTTAGGTCCTCATGTGACGGGAAAGGGTCCGGGGGGGGGGGGGATGGGGTGGGACCTTGTCCCGAGATAGGAGAGGAGGTCACCCACTGGGAGAAAACAATAAGTGAATAATAAACAATGACTTGGCAATCATTAAAATAATAATATAATAATAATACATGGTAATTTAATACTAACCATTTAATACCAATAAATAATAATAACTTAATAATACTGCTGATAATAATAATCCCTAACTCCAAATCATGCGTATATATGTATACGTGTATGTATGTGTTGATATATATATATAGCAATCACGGGGCTTGAACTCAGGGCATCTGCTTCCACAAAAACGTCTTATGACCCTCCATTGTTATCTCCCCAGGCGTCAGATGCTGCCATAAAAAAAAGGGAAGATAAAGGACAGAACTATGTCTCCCATTTCAGGCCAAGAAACAATGCGTCTGCACTGTGGAACGAATGCACTTTGGCGCCACTTCAAGTTCCACACCCTTAATAGTAGCAGCTGCATGAACATAATAATAAAAAATAAATATAATAAAAAATAAATGATATAAGAAATAATACTAATATAACAAAAATAATATAAACAATAATATAAAAATAATAACATAAATAATTAACAATATAATAATATTTAATAATAATATAAATAATAATAAATTAAGAATATAATATAATACTATAATAAATAATATATATAACAAATATAATATAATAAGAAATTATATAAGAAACAATACTAAAATAAATATAATAATAAAATGAGAAATGATATAAGAAATAATAGTATACTAAAATAATATTATAATAATATAAAAGAATAACAAAAATAATTAACAATATAATAAATTTAATAATAACATCAATAATAAATTTGGATAATATAATACTATAATAAATAACATACATAAGAAATACAATATAATATAAGAAATAACAAAACAAAAATAATAAAATAAGAAATAATAGTAATATACTAAAATATAATAAATAATATAAAAGAATAACATAAAGAATTAATAATATAATAAATAATAATACATTAAGAATCTAAGTATAATATAATAAAATACTATAATAAATAATATATGTAATAAATATAACAAAAATAATATAAGAAACAATAGTAATATACTGAAATAATATTATTATTAATAATAATAATATAAAATACTAACATAAATAATTAATAATATAATACTTTAATAATAATAATAAATTAAGAGTGTAAGCCTAATAATAAAATAAATAATAAATACTGAAATAATGAAGTAAATAATAATAAATATTACAATAAATGTAAACAACAATAATATACTACTATAATAAATAATTTAAATGTAATGATAATAAATATAATAATATAATATGAAATAATAATATAATAAATAATAAAATAATATAGGAAATAATACTAAAATAAATAAAATAAATGAATAATAACTTTGTTGATCTCCTGGAGGCATGGGCTGGCTGTGTGCTGGGCCTTAAAGGGTCCGGATCTTTGGCCTGGCCTCCCTGGGGCCTCCTCCTCTCCTCTCTGGCCTGCTTACCACAGGGCCCCCGATCTTGAGAAGCTCAGGGGTCTCCCTCCAGACCCCCAGGGGCATCCCCCGGCGGGCCCTCCTCCACCACCGCCGCCCCCACTCCTCCTCGCTCCGAGCCTCCTCGTCCTCCTCTTCCCGGGGCCGCCTCATGCTCCTCTCCGCCGGCCTGCTCCATCCCTCAACGGCCGCACGCCCCAATGGGGCCCCGCCACGTGCTCGGGCGCGCCAAAAGGATCCGGGGGCGGGGCCACAAGGGAATCCCCGCTCCCATTGGCCGTGACGTAGAAGGGGGCGGGGACGCTGGGAAAGCAGCCACGCCCACTCCCCAAAGGGGGGGGCTGCTAGAGGCCTCCCTCACAGTCTCTGCTGTTTACAAATGGGGGGGGGGGGTCTCTCTATCTATTTATCTATCTATTTATCTATTTATTTATTTATCTATTTATTTCTCTATTTATTTCTCTATTTATTTATTTCTCTATTTATTTCTCTATTTATTTATTTCTCTATTCATTTATTTCTCTATTTATTTATTTCTCTATTTATTTCTCTATTTATTTATCAATCTATTTATTTCTCTATTCATTTATTTCTCTATTTATTTATTTCTCTATTTATTTATTTCTCTATTTATTTCTCTATTCATTTATTTCTCTATTTATTTCTCTATTTATTTATTTCTCTATTCATTTATTTCTCTATTTATTTATTTCTCTATTTATTTCTCTATTCATTTATTTCTCTATTTATTTATTTCTCTATTTATTTATTTCTCTATTTATTTATTTCTCTATTTATTTCTCTATTTATTTATTTCTCTATTTATTTATTTCTCTATTCATTTATTTCTCTATTTATTTCTCTATTTATTTATTTCTCTATTTATTTATTTCTCTATTCATTTATTTCTCTATTTATTTATTTCTCTATTTATTTATTTCTCTATTTATTTATTTCTCTATTTATTTATCAATCTATTTATTTCTCTATTCATTTATTTCTCTATTTATTTATTTCTCTATTTATTTATTTCTCTATTTATTTATTTCTCTATTTATTTATTTCTCTATTTATTTATTTCTCTATTTATTTATCAATCTATTTATTTCTCTATTCATTTATTTCTCTATTCATTTATTTCTCTATTTATTTCTCTATTTATTTATTTCTCTATTTATTTCTCTATTTATTTATTTCTCTATTTATTTCTCTATTTATTTCTCTATTTATTTATTTCTCTATTCATTTATTTCTCTATTCATTTATTTCTCTATTCATTTATTTCTCTATTCATTTCTCTATTTATTTATTTCTCTATTTATTTATTTCTCTATTTATTTATTTCTCTATTTATTTATTTCTCTATTTATTTATTTCTCTATTTATTTCTCTATTTATTTATTTCTCTATTTATTTATGTATCTATCTATTTATTTCTCTATTTATTTATCTATCTATTTATTTATCTATTTATTTATTTATCTATCTATTTATTTATTTCTCTATTTATTTCTCTATTTTTTATTTCTCTATTTATTTATCAATCTATTTATTTATCTATCTATTTATCTATCTATCTATTTATTTCTCTATTTATTTATTTCTCTATTTATTTATTTCTCTATTTATTTATTTCTCTATTTATTTATTTCTCTATTTATTTATCTATTTATTTCTCTATTTATTTCTCTATCTATTTATTTATTTCTCTATTTATTTATTTCTCTATTTATTTATCTATCTATTTATTTATCTATTTATTTATTTCTCTATTTATTTCTCTATTTTTTATTTCTCTATTTATTTATCAATCTATTTATTTATCTATCTATTTATCTATCTATCTATTTATTTCTCTATTTATTTATTTCTCTATTTATTTATTTCTCTATTTATTTATTTCTCTATTTATTTCTCTATTTATTTCTCTATTTATTTCTCTATTTATTTCTCTATCTATTTATTTATTTATCTATTTATTTATTTATCTATTTATCTATTTATTTCTTTATTTACAGTACTTATATATATTGTGATTCAATGGCCTTGCAAGGTTGGCCAACGTCAACATTCACGCTTGCCTTTCTTCCTCCCACCTCCCAACAAAGGATTCCCCCAGGCTGGAAGCAGCCAGGCTTTGAAGCTGCAAGGCCGTTCAGTGCTGATCAAGGTTGACCAATGTCAACATTTACACCTGCCTCCATCAGACAAGAGTCCTTTCTTTCTCCCACCTCCCAACAAAACAGGGGGGTTCCAGGCAGGAAACAATCAGGGCCAGCTAACATGTTCCCAGGCAGGAATCAGCCAGGCTTTGAAGCTGCAAGGCTATTCAATGCTGAACAAGGTTGCCATTCACACCTCTCTCCATCAGACAAGAGCCCTTTCTTCCTCCCTCCCTGGACATGATTCCACAGAGGGTGCCTCCAGGCCACAAAGGTCAGGCTACCTCTATGTAGAGACACTCCCTGATTGACTTTGAAGCTGCAAGGCCATTCGATGCTAACCCAGCTGGCCAATGGCAACCTTCCCTCTTGCCTCCATCAGACAAGAACCCTTTCTTCCTCCCACCCTGGACATGATTCCACAGAGGACGCCTCCAGGCCACAAAGGCCAGGCTACCCCTATGCAGATTCCCTCCCTGATTGACTTTGAAGCTGCAAGGCCATTCGATGCTAACCCAGCTGGCCAATGGCAACATTCCCTCTTGCCTCCAACAGAAATGATTCCACAGAGGACGCCTCCAGGCCACAAAGGCCAGGCCACCTCTATGCAGAGTCCCTCCCTGATTGACTTTGAAGCTGCAAAGCCCTCCCTGATTGACTTTGCAACTTTGTTATGCTTTAATGATTGTATGCATTTGGCAATATTATTTAATAATAAAAGAACAAGTGTGATATTGTTAATTTGGGAGAGAATCCAGTGTTTCTCCCTCGGAATATATATATCTCTATTATGGACCTTGGCTTGATGAATGCAATATTCCATTTATTTGTTCGACAAGGAACGGCGTCTCCATCCTTCCAAAAAACATATTTGGAGAGAGAGAGACGGCGCCCACAGGCCTCTCACATGTGGGGAAGCTTCTCCAGCAAAAACACGGAGCAGGCCGTGCCATTGCAGAGACCCCAAAGTGGTGCTGATCTGCATTAATTCCACCGTGTAGACGCACTGGTCCTGGTGTTCTGGTGCAATGCTGTGAGTCAGGGCAAACCTTTGCCCTTCCTTCCTTCCTTGCTGAGCTGTTGATTAACGCGCCCGGATTAGACGCCGCTTGCGCATTGACATAGATCACGACGCAGCTTAAGCCAAGGCCAATATGTTCAGAAGGAGATAGAAGTGGAGAAAAAAATACATTATTATTATTATTATAGTATACACCATTATTATATCACAATCATACATATTATTTTGTTTTTCTTTTATATTTTTTATTATATATATGTAGTTTTACATATTATATTATATTATATTAATTATATTTAGGGTAATATAATAATAATAATATATTATTTAGTATTATTTTATATTATTTTTATTTTATATGTTTATATGTAGTTTTATATAATATTATATTATTTAGTATTATTTTATATTATTTTTATTTTATATTATATTTTATATTATATTATATTAATATATATTTTATTTCATGGTAGTTAGTGCATTCTTTGACATCTAATCAACTACCAAGCTTGCAAACTTTGTGCTTTGTTTGTTTGTTTGTTTGTTAAAAAAATATAATACAACTGTTTGGTTTGCTCCTGACACAATAAATAAGTGCATTCTTTTATATATATATAACTTTATTTGATTTTATATTGCTTTATATATATTATTCATATTATTTTATTTTATGATAATTAGTGCATTCTATTATTTTATATATATATTACGCAATTTTTATTTTCAATAACAGTGGGAGACAAATGCATTATTATTATTATTATTATTATTATTGTATATACCATTTATATCACAATCATACATATTATTTTTAATATATTTTTCTATATTTTATTGTGTGTGTGTGTGGTTTTATATTGTATTGTTGTTGTTGATTCATTCAGTCGTTTCCGACTCTTTGTGACTTCATGGACCAGCCCAGGCCAGAGCTCCCTGTCGACCGTCACCACCCCCAGCTCCTTCAAGATCAATCTAGTCACGTCAAGGATTCGATCCACCCGCCTTGCCGCTGGTCAGCCCCTCTTCCTTTTTCCGACTCTTCCTGACCTCATGGACCAGCCCACGCCAGAGCTCCCTCCCTGTCGGCCGTCACCACCCCAGCTCCTTCAAGGTCAATCCAGTCATGTCAAGGATTCCATCTACCTGCCTTGCCCCTGGTCAGCCCCTCTTCCTTTTTCCGACTCTTCATGACTTCATGGACCAGCCCAAGCCAGAGCTCCCTGTTGGCTGTCACCACCCCCAGCTCCTTCATGGTCAATCCAGTCACTTCAAGGATGCCATCCACCCGCCTTGCCCCTGATCAGCCCCTCTTCCTTTTTCCGACTCTTCGTGACCTCATGGACCAGCCCACGCCAGAGCTCCCTCCCTGTTGGCTGTCACCACCCCCAGCTCCTTCATGGTCAATCCAGTCACTTCAAGGATGCCATCCACTCGCCTTGCCCCTGATCAGCCCCTCTTCCTTTTTCCGACTCTTTGTGACCTCATGGACCAGCCCACGCCAGAGCTCCCTCCCTGTCGGCCGTCACCACCCCAGCTCCTTCAAGGTCAATCCAGTCATGTCAAGGATTCCATCTACCTGCCTTGCCCCTGGTCAGCGCCTCTTCCTTTTTCCGACTCTTCATGACTTCATGGACCAGCCCAAGCCAGAGCTCCCTGTTGGCTGTCACCACCCCCAGCTCCTTCATGGTCAATCCAGTCACTTCAAGGATGCCATCCACCCGCCTTGCCCCTGATCAGCCCCTCTTCCTTTTTCCGACTCTTCGTGACCTCATGGACCAGCCCACGCCAGAGCTCCCTCCCTGTCGGCCGTCACCACCCCAGCTCCTTCAAGGTCAATCCAGTCATGTCAAGGATTCCATCTACCTGCCTTGCCCCTGGTCAGCGCCTCTTCCTTTTTCCGACTCTTCATGACTTCATGGACCAGCCCAAGCCAGAGCTCCCTGTTGGCTGTCACCACCCCCAGCTCCTTCATGGTCAATCCAGTCACTTCAAGGATGCCATCCACCCGCCTTGCCCCTGATCAGCCCCTCTTCCTTTTTCCGACTCTTCGTGACCTCATGGACCAGCCCACGCCAGAGCTCCCTCCCTGTCGGCCGTCACCACCCCAGCTCCTTCAAGGTCAATCCAGTCATGTCAAGGATTCCATCTACCTGCCTTGCCCCTGGTCAGCCCCTCTTCCTTTTTCCGACTCTTCATGACTTCATGGACCAGCCCAAGCCAGAGCTCCCTGTCGGCTGTCACCACCCCCAGCTCCTTCATGGTCAATCCAGTCACTTCAAGGATGCCATCCACCCGCCTTGCCCCTGATCAGCCCCTCTTCCTTTTTCCGACTCTTCGTGACCTCATGGACCAGCCCACGCCAGAGCTCCCTCCCTGTCGGCCGTCACCACCCCAGCTCCTTCAAAGTCAATCCAGTCATGTCAAGGATTCCATCTACCTGCCTTGCCCCTGGTCAGCCCCTCTTCCTTTTTCCGACTCTTCATGACTTCATGGACCAGCCCAAGCCAGAGCTCCCTGTCGGCTGTCACCACCCCCAGCTCCCTCAAGGTCAATCCAGTCACTTCAAGGATGCCATCTACCCGCCTTGCCCCTGGTCAGCCCCTCTTCCTTTTTCTGACTCTTCGTGACTTAATGGACCAGCCCACGCCAGAGCTCCCTCCCTGTCAGCCGTCACCACCCCCAGCGCCTTCAAGGTCAATCCAGTCACTTCTAGTAATCTATTAATTTATATGTAATTTATATGTAATTTTAATTTTATATTATATTGTTTTATTTTATATGTTTTATTTATATTATATTATTCTATTACTATCATTATGGTATTCTATTATTTTATATACAATTTTATATTATTTTTATTTTATAGTATATTGCTTTATTTTATATATTTTATTTTATTCTTAATTGTGTGCTCTATTATTTTATATATAATTTTACATTATTTTATTTTACATTGTTTATTATATATATATAATTTATATTATATTATTATATTTGTATATCTTTATTTTATTTTATTTGATATATAATTTTATATAATGTGTATATTTTTATGTTTTTCTTTTATGTGTATTATTTATATTTATATACTATTTATATTTTAATTTTATACTATTATTATCTAATATCTTTACATATATATATATATATATATATATATATATGTATATTTCTAGGAAATATTCTGGGTGTTGCAGGAGAAATGGCGCAGGCTTGTTGTCCGGGTCAATGGTCAAGGCCAGAAGGCTAAACATTAAGGAAACCCAACGTCCAGTCATGTCCGAGAGCGGGTTACATAACCTTCAAATGACCAACGAAGGCATTGACGTGGTGAAATATTCCCCTCGCTTTGGCTCAGTCATTAATCCATTGGGTGCATCTGGACACTCGGTTAGAATTAATGCAACGAAGCCCTGGGATTTGGAGCCTGGCGAGGCGCATTCGGACCAAGACTTTGCAAAACTACAACTCCCAGGGATTCCTTCCTAGCATGGAGCCATGGCTGTCCCAGTGGCATCAGATGGCATTCATTCTGCTCTGCACAACGGCACCCGTTGAACGCCACGTTAAATGCCTCCTATTGAACCCAGTGACCAATATATGTCTCTCGTGAAACTACAACTTCCAGTCTTCCATGGTTGGAACACTGCTTGTCTCTCATCAAACTGCAAAACCCAGGTTTCTGTCGTTAGGATACTCTACCTGTCACTCATTAAACTATGACTCTACAGTTGGGACACTCCATCTCTCTCTCTTTCGTAAAACTACAACTCCCAGCCTTCCATAGCTGGGACATCCATAGTCATGACACTGCTTGTCTCTCATCAAACTACAAATCCCAGCCTTCTAGAGTTAGAACACTCTACCTATCTCTCATTAAGCTACAACTCTACCTGTCTTTTTGAACCTACAACTATAGTCTTCTATAGTCAGGACACTCTACCCCTCTCTCGTGAAACTACAACTTCCAGCCTTCCATCGTTGGGAGACTCCCCCACCATGAAATTACAATTCCCAGTCTTCCATTGTTGGGATACTCCACCCGTCTCTCAAGAAACTATGATTCCCAGCTTTCCCGTAGTTGGGACACCCCACTTCTTGTGAAACTATGATTCCCAGCCTTGCATGGTTGGGACACTCTACCCATCTCCCGTGAAACTACGATTCCCAGCCTTGTGTGGTTGGGACACTCTACCGGTCTCTCATAAAACTACAATTCCCAGCCTTGTGTGGTTGGGACACTCTACCTGTCTCTTGTAAAACTACGATTCCCAGCCTTGTGTGGTTGGGACACTCTACCTGTCTCTCATGAAACTACAATTCCTGGTTCCACCTGTCTCCCAGGAAACTATGATTCCCAGCTTGACCATAGTTGGGACACTACGGCGAGCAGCCTTCCGTAGTGGGGAGGCCCAAAGCCCCCCTGAGCGTCTGTCTCTCTCTGTGCTGAGGACTAGCGCCTTGGTGTGTGGTGTTTGTGGCCCCCAAAGTGAGCCTGGGCCCCCTTTTCTGCTCCTTGTGGGGTGTGTGCCTTCTTCTGTCCGGTTGGCAAAGCGAGGGAGGCCTGAGGAGGACGGAGCCAGCGCTTGACCTTTGCCTGGCGTGGCTTGGCCGGCTGCCCAGCAGGGAGAGGAGGACGCTCTGTTGCTTCTGGACGGGGCCCGACCCCTCCTCGCCCTTTGGACAAAACCCCCGAGTGACCACAGCCAGGAAGGCCAGAGGCAGAGAGAGGACAGGCCGGGCACAACCCTCCTCATCCTCCTCCTCACCCCCATTACTACTACTACTACTCCTGTTGTTGTTGTTGTTTGCCCCCCCCCCCCTTAGCCCAGGACCCCCCTCAGGATGGAGGAGTCCGCGTCCACCACGGTCAAGGAGGGCCAGAAGCCCCGACGCTGCCGCCTGCTGCCCCCCAACTTCTGGGGAGAAGCCAAGAAGATCCTGGTCCTGGCCGCTCCGCTGGTGAGTCCACTTGACAAGGGTCCCAGGAGCCAGGGCTCACCCTCCACTCTGCTTTGCATCGCCTTCTGCCCAGGAGACAGGCCATTCCATGGAATGGTCTGCTCACTACTCACCCACTTCTCTAAGTGGCACAGAAGCAACAATCCCCTAGTATCATTATTATTATTATTATTATTATTATTATTATTATTCGGGTGCCAGGACTCACCCTCTGCTCTGCTTTGCATGACTTTCAGGCTAGGAGGAAGGAGGGGGCATCCACATGGAAGAGAAGCACTAATTCCCTCCTCTTGTCTTCATCATCTTGTCTTCTCTTCATCCTTTTCTTCCTCCTCCTCATCTTCTCCCTCTCCTTATCCTTCATCCTTTCTTCTCCTTCTTCTTCTCCTTCCCCTTCCTCTTTTTCTCCCTCTGATTGTTCTCCTTCTCTTCCTCTCTTTCTTCTCCTTCTTCATCCTCTTTGTCTTCTCCTTCCTCTTCCCCTCTTCTCATCTTGTCGCTTTTTTCATATTCATTCTGTTCTCCTTTTTCTCCTTCTTTTCTTCCTTCTCCCTTTCCCCTTATTTCTATTCCCTTTCTCCTTATTCTACATCCTTTCTTCTCCTCCTTCCTCTTCTCCTTATTCTTGTTCTCCTTCTTTTCCTCTCCTTCTTCTCTTTCTTCATCCTCTTTTGTCTTCTTCTTGCTCTTCTTCTCCTTCCTCCTTTTCTCCTTCTTGGTCATTCTCTTCATCTTTGTCTTCTTCCTCTTCTTCCTCTTTTCCTTCTTCTTCTTCTTTCTTCTGCTCTCCTTCTTCTAATCGTGCATCCTCTCCTCCTCTTCTTTTCTTCTCTCCTTCTTCTTGTTCATCCTCTTCATTTTCCCCTTCTTCTCTCTTCTTCTTCTTCTTCTTCTTCTTCTTCTTCCTCTCCTTCTCCTTCTTCTACTGGTTCATCCTCTTCTCCTTCTTCTTCACATTCATCCTCTCCATCTTTTTCCTCTTCCCCTTCTTCTCCCTCTTCTTCCTCTTTTCCTTCTTCACATTCATCCTCTTCCTCTTCTCCTTCCTCTTCCCCTTCTTCTTCTCATTCATCCTCTTCATCTTCTACCTCTTCCCCTTCTTCTCCCTCTTTTCCTTCTCCTTCTCCTTCGTCCTCTTCTGCTTCTCCTCCTCTTCCTCCTCCATATTATGAATAGGGTGCCAGGGCTCACCCTCCACTCTGCTTTGCCTGACTTCCCATTGAGCAGCCATTCCTCCTCCTTCTTTTCCTTCCTCCTGCAGACGCTGATCCAGCTGCTGGTCTTCATGGTCCACGTGGTCAGCACCATCTTCTGTGGCCACTTGGGCAAAGTGGAGCTGGCCTCTGTCACCCTGGCCATTGCTGTGAGTTGAGATCAATTACGGGATGCCTAGTTCCCCAAGGCCCGGGATGCCTAGTTCTTTCCTCCTTCTTTCCTCCTTGGCAGGTGATCAACGTGACGGGGGTCTCGGTGGGCTTCGGCTTGTCCTCCGCCTGCGACACCCTCATCTCCCAGGTAAGGAGCGGGGTCGAGGTGGAGTGGACCCTGCCTTCGATGGCCACCCAACCCCTTGAAGGCCACCCAACCTTTTTGTCCATTCCCCTCCAGACCTACGGCGGGAAGAACATGAAGCGTGTGGGCATCATCCTCCAGCGCGGGGTCCTGATCCTGCTCCTGGTCTGCTTCCCGTGCTGGGCCGTCTTCCTCAACACCGAGCAGATCCTCCTCCTCATCCGGCAGGACCCACAGGTCTCGCGGTATTGCACTCCCCATCATCATCATCAGCACTATCATTATTATTTTATATTATTATTATTCTATGATTATTATAGGTATTATTTTATATTTATTTTATATTTATTATTTTAGTATTTTATTTGAATTCTGCTACTGCTATGAATTGTCCGAAATGGCCAGTATTATACTATTGTTTTATATTTAGTATTTGATTATTGTATTATTATTATTATTTAATATTTTATATTATATTATATTATTATATATATAATCATATTATTTTATATTTATTATTTTAGTATTGCTTCATACTTTGTATTCTATTATTATTCTATTATTATGATTTTATATATAGTATTATACTATTGTTTTATATTTATTGGTTTAGTATTATTTTATATTTAGTATTATATTATTTTATTATATATATAATTATATTATTTTATATTTATTATTTTAGTATTGTTTTATATTTATTGGTTTAGTATTATTTTATATTTGGTATTATATTATTTTATTATATATAATATTTATATTATATATAGTATTATACTATTGTTTTATATTTAGTATTTGATTATTGTATTATTATTATTTAATATATTATATTATATTATATTATTATATATATAATCATATTATTTTATATTTATTATTTTAGTATTGCTTCATACTTTGTATTCTATTATTATTCTATCATTATTTTATATATAGTATTATACTCTTGTTTTATATTTATTGGTTTAGAATTATTTTATATTTGGGTATTATATTATTTTATTATATATATAATTATATTATTTTATATTTATTATTTTAGTATTGTTTCATAATTTGTAGTCTATTATTATTATATTATTATTTTATATATAGTATTATACTATTGTTTTATATTTATTGGTTTAGTTTTATTTTATATTTAGTATTATATTATTTTATTATATATATAATTATATTATTTTATATTTATTGGTTTAGTATTATTTTATATTTGGTATTATATTATTTTATTATATATAATATATATTATTTTATATATAGTATTATTCTATTGTTTTATATTTAGTATTTGATTATTGTATTATTTTATATTTAGTATTATATTATTATATATATATAATCATATTATTTATTTATTATTTTAGTATTGTTTCATACTTTGTAGTCTATTATTATTCTATTATTATGATTTTATATATCGTATTATACTATTATTTTATATGTGTTAGTTTAGTATTATTTCCTATGTAGAGGCTGCATGGGGGACTATGGGCATTGTAGTCCCACCTTCCTCCTTTCCTCATTCCCATCCTTCTCCTTTCAGGCTGACGCAGGTCTACGTCATGATCTTCATCCCAGCCCTTCCCGTACGTTTGCAAAAAGAGATATTATATTGCATGACATTTGTATATTATATTATATTATATTATTATATTATTATTATATTATTGGTACATTATATTCCATTATTCCATTATTTATTTATTTATTTATTTATTTATTGCATTTATTGACCGCCCCTCTCAGCCCGAAGGCGACTCGGGGCGGTGAACAACAACAAAGAAGACAGTGTACAGCGGGTCTAGACATACAAAACAGACCAATACAACACAACATATACTTAAACTAAAAATCCGCTTCGTCAAGTCCTGGGGTCATAGCCAAAATTCGCAGTCCTAATTCATTCCAGTGTCAATTAACTATACTTAGTTGAAGGCCTGCTCAAAGAGCCATGTTTTTAGGCCCCTACGGAAGGCCATCAAGGAGGGCGCCTGTCTAACTTCAACCGGGAGAGTGTTCCACAGCCGGGGGGCCACCACCGAGAAGGCCCGCTCCCTCGTCCCCGCCAAACGTGCCTGTGAGGCGGGCGGGACCGAGAGAAGGGCCTCCCCGGATGATCTCAAGGCCCTCGTGGGCTCGTAGGCCGAGATGCGGTCTGCAAGGTATTTTGGGCCGGAACCGTTTAGGGCTTTGTAGGAAAGCACCAGCACCTTAAATTGGGCCCGGTAGCAGATCGGCAGCCAGTGGAGTTGGGACAGCAGAGGCGTTGTATGCTCTCTGCGTCCAGCTCCCGTTAACAACATAGCTGCCGCGCGCTGGACTAGCTGAAGCTTCCGGGCCGTCTTCAAGGGCAGCCCCACGTAGAGAGCGTTGCAGTAGTCAAGGCGGGATGTGACCAAAGCGTGTACCACCGTGGCCAAGTCAGACTTCCCAAGATACGGGCGCAGCTGGCGCACGAGCCTGAGCTGTGCAAATGCTCCCCTGGTCACCGCTGAAACTTGGGGCTCCAGGCTCAGCGATGAGTCCAGGGTCACACCCAAGCTGCGAACCTGCGCCTTCAAGGGGAGTGCGACCCCGTCCAGCACAGGCTGTAACCCTATACCCTGTTCGGCCTTGCGACTGACCAGGAGTACCTCTGTCTTGTCTGGATTTAATTTCAGTTTGTTCGCCCTCATCCAGACCATTACAGCGGCCAGGCACCGGTTCAGGACTTCGACGGCCTCCTTAGTAGCAGGTGGGAAGGAGTGACAGAGTTGGACGTCATCTGCGTACAGGTGACACCGCACCCCGAAACTCCGGATGATCTCACCCAGCGGCTTCATGTAGATGTTAAACAACAAGGGGGACAAGATGGAGCCCTGAGGAACGCCACAGGTCAACGGCTGCGGCGTTGAACAGGAGTCCCCCAATAACACCTTCTGAGTACGACCCTCCAGGAATGACCGGAGCCACTGCAGAGCAGTGCCCCCAAGGCCCATCCCTGCAAGGCGCCCCAGAAGAATACCGTGGTCGACGGTATCGAAGGCCGCTGAGAGGTCCAGGAGCACCAACAGGGACACACTCCCCCTGTCTAGCTCCCGGCGCAGATCATCCACTAAGGCGACCAAGACCGTCTCGGTACCATGTCCCGGTCTGAAACCAGACTGTGCCGGATCCAGATAATCCGTGTCTCCCAAGAATACCTGGAGTTGTGAGGCCACCACGCTTTCCATGACTTTGCCCAAAAAGGGAAGATTGGAAACAGGCCGAAAGTTGTCCAATTTAGTGGGGTCAAGTGATGGTTTCTTCAACAGCGGCTTTATAATAGCCTGTTTTAGGCTCGCTGGAATCTTGCCCTCCCGAAGGGAGGCATTAACCACCACCGTTACCCACTCGGCCAATCCCCCTCTGGCCTCCTTAAGAAGCCAGGATGGGCAGGGGTCTAGGATGGACGTGGTGGGCCTCATTCCTCCAAGTATCTTGTCCACATCCTCGGGCTTCACAAACTGAAAAGAATCCAACAAAAACTGACAAGCAGGTGCTTGTGTCACATCCACAGAGACTGCATCTAATGTGGCGTCCAGCTCAGAGCGGATCAAAGCGACTTTGTCTGCAAAGAACCGAGCAAATGCTTCACAGCGCGCTGCCGAGTTGTCAGGGCTCCCACCCGTGGGGGGAGTTAAAAGACCTCTGACAACCCGGAACAACTCCGCCGGACGGTTTTTTGCAGACGCAATAGTGGCCGCAAAGAAAGTTTTCTTTGCGGCCTTTATTGCCGCGGCATATGCCCTCAAAAAGGACACAAACCGTGTTCGGTTTGACTCGTTTGGGTCCGATCGCCACACGCTCTCTAGAACCCTCTTCCTTCGCTTCATCGCTGCCAGCTCCTCAGTGAACCAAGGAGCTGGTTTAGCTCGGTTATTTGAGAGGGGACGTTCCGGAGCGATCTTGTCAATAGCCCTGGTCATCTCCCCATTCCAGAGAGCGACCAAGGCCTCGACATTATCACCTACCGCGGTGGCGGGAAACTCCCCAAGAGCCGTCAGGAATCCGTCCGGATCCATAAGCCTCCTGGGGCGGACCATCTTAATGGGTCCTCCACCCTTGCGGAGGGTAGGGGGCGCAGTAAGCCTAAATCTAATCAGGAAGTGGTCGGTCCATGGCAACGGAGAGATGGACAACTCCTCCACACCGCCACCCTGCTCCCATCCCTGACAGAAAACCAAGTCCAATGTGTGTCCAGCGCAGTGGGTGGGGCCAGTTATTTGTTGGGACAGCCCCATGGTTGCCATGGCAGACATGAAGTCCTGAGCCGCACCTGTGAGGGTTGCCTCGGCATGGATGTTGAAGTCCCCCAGCACAAGGAGCCGTTGGGACTCCACCGCCAGGCTCGAGACCACCCCCGCTAGCTCAGGAAGGGAGACTGTAGTGCAGCGAGGTGGACGGTACACTAGCAGAATCCCTATTCTGTCCCGGTCACCCACCCTCAGGTGGACGCATTCGAAGTTTGTGGTCTGCGGGATGGGGCTCCTGGTTAGATGGATGGAATCTCTATAGACTACTGCGACCCCGCCTCCCCGTCCTCCGGCTCTAGATTGGTGTTGCACGGAGAAACCTGGAGGACAAAGCTGGGAGAGATTTACGCCCCCCGCTTCATCCAGCCAGGTCTCCGTGATGCACGCCAGGTCTGCCCGCTCCTCCAGGATTAAGTCCTGAATCCAAGTTGTTTTTCCGTTGACAGACCTGGCGTTCAACAACACCACCTTCAAGCCAGAGGGCCCGCTCACCTGGTTATATTCTAATATTATATCCTGATATTCTATTATTCTAAATATTATTGTATATTATAATATTATATTATATTGATTGGAAGTGGACTATACATCCCATTGCAAAAAGAGATATTATATTGCATGACATTCATATATTATATTATATTATTATATTATATTATTATTATATTATATTATTATTATATTATTGGTACATTATATTCCATTATTCCATTATATTCTAATATTATATCCTGATATTCTATTATTCTAAATATTATTGTATATTATAATATTATATTATATTGATTGGAGGTGGACTATACATCCCATTGCAAAAAGAGATATTATATTGCATGACATTCATATATTATATTATATTATAATATTATATTATTATTATTATTATATTATTATTATATTATTGGTACATTATATTCCGTTATTCCATTATATTCTAATATTATATCCTGATATTCTATTATTCTAAATATTATTGTATATTATAATATTATATTATATTGATTGGAGGTGGACTATACATCCCATTGCAAAAAGAGATATTATATTGCATGACATTCATATATTATATTATATTATTATATTATATTATTATTATATTATATTATATTATTATTATATTATTGGTACATTATATTCCATTATTCCATTATATTCTAATATTATATCCTGATATTCTATTATTCTAAATATTATTATATATTATAATATTATATTATATAGATTGGGGGTGGACTATACATCCCATTTCCTACAACGTTTCTGTACCTGACACATTAACCCTTTCCCTTCCTTGCAGGCTTCCTTCCTTTTTCAGATCCAGACGCGATATTTGCAGAACCAGGTCAGTCGCTCCCTTGCTTCGTCCAATTTAAGGAAAGGTTTCCATTATTTGGGAACGAGGAAGAAAACTATCTCTTGATCTCGATCTATTTCAGAGGATCATTTGGCCGGAAGTCCTTTGCGGAATCGCCGGGAACGTCGTCAACTTACTTGCAAACTATATCTTCCTTTATCAGCTTGAGATGGGAGTCAGGTTGGACTGCCTTTCTCCATCCGTTCTGTTATTTTAGTTCCAATTTATTTTTAATTATTTTAATAGTGCAATTAATTAATATTTTAATTTATGTTAATTAATATATTAATGCTATAATTAATTTTAATTGTTAGTTTATTAATTTATTAATTTTAATTGTTAGTTTATTAAAATAAGACAATTATATATATATGATACTAAATATAACATAACAATAATATAATATAGTATTAAATATAACAGAATATTAAAATAATAAATATTAAATAGTAAGATAATGATATATATATGGCACTAAATGTAAAATAACAATAATATAATATAAAATTAAATAGAATACTAAAATTAAATAGAATACTAAAATAATAAATAAATATTATAAAAATAAATATTAATTTATTCTTAAAATAATAAATATTAATTAATTTTAATAGTACAATTAATTAATATTTTAATATATGTTAATTAATATATTAATGCTATAATTAATTTTAATTGTTAGTTTATTAATTTATATTTAGTATTATATGTATATGAATTATATAAATCGTTATCTTACTATTTAATATTTATTATTTTAGTATTCTATTTAATTTTATATTATATTATTGTTATTTTACATTTAGTGCCATATATATATCATTATCTTACTAATTAATATTTATTATTTTAATATTCTGTTATATTTAATACTATATTATATTATTGTTATGTTATATTTAGTATCATATATATATAATTGTCTTATTTTATTTTATTTATTATTTTATATTTATTATTTATTATTTTGTATTATTATTTTATATTTATTATTAATGTTATATTGTTAAATATTATTAAATTATTTTACATTTAGTGTCATATATACATATATAATTATCTTACTTTTTATATTTATTATTTTAGTATTCTGTTATATTTAATATTATATTATATTATTGTTATATTTAGTATCATATATATATAATTGTCTTATTATTTTATATTTATTATTTTAGTATTCTGTTATATTTAGTATTATATTATTATTTTATATTTAGTTTAATACTATTATTTTATATTTATTATTTTAGTATTCTGTTATATTTAGTATTATATTACTAACATAATTTTATATTTAGTATATATATCATTATCTTATTTTTATATTGTTTTAGTTATATTTAGTATTCTGTTATATTTAGTATTATATTATTATTTTATATTTAGTATGTGTGTATATTATCTTATTGTTATATTTATTATTTTAGTATTCTGTTATATTTAGTATTATTATTTGTATATTTAGTTTAATACTATTTTATATTTATTATTTTAGTATTCTGTTATATTTAGTATTATTATTATTATCTTATTATTTTATATTTAGTGTATACACATCATATCTTATTATTTTATATGTATTATTTTAGTTATTTAGTTATTAGTATTCTGTTATTTTTAGTATTATGTTATTATTTTATATTTAGCATGTATATAGATCATTATCTTATTTTATATTTATTATTATAGTTTTCTGTTATATTTAGTAATATGTCATTATTATTTTATATTTAGTATTATACTATTATTTTATATTTCTAAGTTTAGTATTATTTTATATTTAGTATAATATATATATATATATATATTATTTTAGTATTTTATATTTTTATAATTATTTTAAATTTTGTATTATAATACTAATATATTTATTAGTTTAGTATTTTTATATTTAGTGTTATATATTATATATATTTAAATATATAATTATATTATTTTTATATTTATTATTTTAGTATTGCTTTACATTTGGTATTATATTATTATTTAATATTTATGTATTAATTTAGTATTGTGTTATATTTATGAATTAATTTAGTATTGTGTTATATTTAGTATTATGTTATTATTTTATATTTAGTATGTATATAGATCATTATCTTATTATTTTATATTTATTATTTTAGTATTTTGTTATATTTAGTATTATACTATTATTTTATATTTCTAAGTTTAGTATTATTTAATATTTAGTATTTTATATATATATATATATATATACATATAATTTTATATTTATTATTTTATTATTTTTTATATTTTATTATTATTTTATGTTTTGTATTATAATACTAATATATTTATTAGTTTAGTATTTTTTATATTTAGTGTATTTAAATATATAATTATATTATTTTTATATTTATTATTTAAGTATCGTGTCGTATTTAGTATTATATTATTATTTAATATGTATGTATTAATTTAGTATGGTGTCATATTTAGTATTACATTATATTATTATATTTATTATTATTATTAAATATTATATTAAATGTGTGTTCAATGTGCCATCCCTCCACCTACCACTAGGGGCTCTGCTTGGGCCAACACCATTGCTCAGTATTCCCAGGCTGGCTCCCTTTTCCTATACATTCGATGGAAGAAGCTCCATGTGGAAACCTGGGGAGGTATATTATTATTATTATTATTATTATTATTATTATTATTATTATTATTATTATATGTTTTATGTTATTATTTGTTTTACATTCCCTTGTTTTATGCAATATTTTAATTTTACATTAATTACATATACATTCTTTATTATATTGTATTATTTAAATTATATAATATATTATCTTATATTTAATTTTATATTTTTATTTTATATCTAATGTTCTATCTTATTATAGATTTAATTTTGTATTTTATACTTTGTTACTTTATTCTATATATATTTTTGATATTACATTTCAGGTTATTCGATGTTGCTATTATATTTTATATTTAATTCTATATTATTTCCTTTTATTCTTATATTATATAATATTTATATTTATTTAATTATTTTATATTATATTATGCAATATTTTATTTTATTTATACATTATCTTAATAATGTCCTGATGTACTGTCTTTGTTGTTATTTTGCTTATTGTTTGATTTGCTTAGTATTGTGGTGTTATGTTATTTTGCTTATTGTTTGATTTGCCTTGTTGTTGTGATGTTATACTCTCTACTGTATTGTGTTTGAGGCTTCGGCCTGTGTAAGCCGCATCGAGTCCTCCGGGAGATGCTAGCGGGGTACAAATAAAGTTAATAATAATAATAATAATAATATATATACATTATTTATTAATCATATTATATATATTTTATATTTATTTATTTTTTATATTTAATCCCCTATCTTATTATATATACATTATCTTAATTATATATACATTATTTATTAATCATATTATATATATTATATTGTATATTATTTTATATTTAATTTTTTATTTTATATTTAATGTTCTTATTATATATACATTATCTTAACTATATATACATCATTTATTAATTATATTATATATGTTATATTATATATTATTTTATATTTAATTTTATATTTTTACTTTATATTTAATGCCCTATCTTATTATATATACATTGTCTTAATTATATATACATTATTAATTAATCATATTATATATATTATATTGTATATTATTTTATATTTAATTTTATATTTTTACTTTATATTTAATGCCCTATCTTATTATATATACATTGTCTTAATTATATATACATTATTAATTAATTATATTATATATATTATATTGTATATTATTTTATATTTAATTTTATATTTTTACTTTATATTTCATATTCTATCTTATTATATATACATTATTAATTAATTATATTATATATATTATTTTATATTTTATTTTATATTTTATGTTCTATCTTATTATATATACATTATCTTAATTATATATACATTATTAATTAATCATATTATATATATTATATTGTATATTATTTTATATTTAATTTTATATTTTTATTTTATATTTAATGTTCTATCTTATTTTGCATAATAGATTTAATTGTGTATTTAAACTTTGTTACTTTATTCTAACTTTTACTATATTGTATTATTTTATATTTTGTTTTATAGTCCATTTTATATTATTTTATATGACTTTGTGATTAATCGCACCCTATATCTCGGTTTCCGCCTCCTAGGGTGGTCCTACGAATGCCTCAAGGAGTGGGACGTCTTCATGTCGCTGGCCGTGCCCAGCATGCTGATGACCTGCATTGAGTGGTGGACCTTCGAAATCGGGAGCTTCCTGATTGGTCAGTGAAGGCAGGAGGCGGAGCCACGGGGCTGGTGGGCGGAGCCAAGGCTAAGCCCCTCCTACTCTTTCCCGCCAGGTCTCTTGAGTGTCCTCCAATTGTCCGCACAGTCCATCATTTACGAAGTGGCCACCGTGGCTTATATGGTGAGTAACTGCTCTTGTATTATAATTTATTCTAAATAATATGATTATATATACACACACATATATGTATATAAATATAGGATGTGTGTGACCATAAAAAAAAAATCAAAAGTCATTACAAAACTGGGGGATGCTGGCATTTAATTTATAAAGTCCACAATGCAGATACTCTTACTTATTTTAGTCCTCTTTGTAGATACTCTTACTTTCTTTAGTCCTCTTTCCAGATACTCGTACTTACTTACCTTAGCCCTTAGCCCTTAGAGCAGGGGTCCTCAAACTACGGCCCGGGGGCCGAATATGGCCCTCCAAGGCAATTTACCCGGCCCTCGCTCAGGGTCAACCTAGGTCTGAAACAACTTGAAAGAACACAACAGCAACAACAACAAAAACAACAACAATCCTTTCTCATCAGCCAAAAGCAGGCCCACACTTCCCATTGAAATACTAATAAAGTTATATTTGTTAAAAAATTTCTTCATATTAATTATTGTATTGTTTTTAAGTGGGTTTTTTTTGCACTACAAATAAGATATGTGCATTGTGCATAGGAATTCATTCATGCTTTTTTCAAATTATAATCCGGCCCTCCAACAGTTTGAGGAACTGTGACCTGGCCCTCTGTTTAAAAAGTTTGTGGACCCCTGCCTTAGAGAAACCCTAATAAGAATCTTTATTGCATCAGAAATACCACAAAGAAAGAATAAGCTTGTACCTGAAGCAATCTGTTAAGGAAAGAAACACAGTTTGAAGAACAATAAGTTGAAAGCCTGTTTAGTGGAAGGAATAGTCCTTCTAAGAGTTGTTTATGAAATGTTATAAATGCAACCTCTGAAGATATGTGCCTCTAAGAGTTAAGAAACATTGAAACCATCAAGCTTCTTCTACATTAAATAAAATTGTTACAGTTTCTTCTAAAGTCATGTCTCGGTTACGAATCTATTCCAAGTTAAGTCACACTACACATTGAAGAAAAACCAAATCAATATTACTAGCTATTTGCTACACTATCAATTTAATAAGTCTTCACAAAGTGGTGGCTTCGTCACAAATTGGTGGCATCTTTACAATACTCTTACTTACTTTAGTCCTCTTTGCAGATACTCTTACTTACTTACTTACTTTAGTCCTCTTTGTAGATACTCTTACTTCCTTTAGTCCTCTTTGCAGATATTCTTACTTACTTTAGTCCTCTTTACAGATACTCTTACTTACTTTAGTCCTCTTACTTATTGTAGTCTTCTTTGTAGATACTTTAGTCCTCTTTGCAGGTACTCTTACTTATTTTAGTCCTCTTTGCGGGAACTATTACTTACTTTAGTCCTCTTTGCAGATACTCTTACTTACTTTAGTCCTCTTTGTAGATACTCTTACTTACTTTAGTCCTCTTTGCATATTATTACTTACTTTAGTCCTCTTTGCAGATACTCTTACTTTAGTCCTCTTTGTAGATACTCTTACTTTAGTCCTCTTTGCATACTCTTACTTACTTACTTTAGTCCTCTTTGCAGATACTCTTACTTACTTTAGTCCTCTTTGTAGATACTCTTACTTACTTATTTTAGTCCTCTTACTTATTTTAGTCTTCTTTGTAGATACATTAGTCCTCTTTGCAGGTACTCTTACTTACTTTAGTCCTCTTTGTAGATACTCTTACTTACTTACTTTAGTCCTCTTTGCAGATACTCTTACTTATTTTAGTCCTCTTTGCAGATACTTTTTCTTACTTACTTTAGCCCTCTTTGCAGATATTCATACTTACTTACTTTAGCCCTCTTTGCAGATACTCTTACTTATTTTAGTCCTCTTTGCAGATTTAATAATTTTATTTATTATTATTATCAGACTGACTCTAAAATGCTGGAGCTGCCCATTGGGGCTTTCTGATGCTGAGCACTGCATTCTGGGAAATGTAGTTCAGGGCAGGGCCTTTTGCATTCTCTGCAACAGGGGGCCTTCCCTTCCCAAACTACATTTCCCAGAATGCTGTGTTCTCTGTCTCCCACCCATTAACTTTGCCAGTCCTGTTCGCAGTGCCTTCCTTATGGCGATTGGGCCAAAGAAAAAGAATTGGTTTCCGAAATGCTTGATGTTCTCTTGGCTTTACCAAAGTTGTTGAAAATCAAACTGACCTTGGGAGGTAATCCAAATGTTAAAGAATCTTAACGAAAAAGATTGGGGAGTGTTTTGATACTTAATTCCCCCCCACACCTTTCCTGCATGTTTTTTTATATTGATTCATATGCAAAAAAATTAATGAATTTGTTACAAAATATGAAAGAATAACACTAATTTTGCACACACCGACTATATAAATATTGCCATACTTTCCTCCAGATTCCTTTTGGCATCAGTTCCGCCGTCAGCGTCCAAGTGGGAAACGCCTTAGGAGCGGGAAATATAGAAGAGGCCCGGAAATCCTCAGTCGTCGCCATTATATGCGCAGGTAGATATTACTGATTATTGATTATTATTATTATTATATTATTATTATGTTATTGGAAGAGAAGGTGGTGAAGAAGGAGGAAGAGAAGAAAAACAAGAACAAGAAGAAACAGGAAAGCATAGAAGAGAACATCAAGAAGAAGAACATGAACAAGTTGAACAAAGTGAAAAAGAACTTAGAGGATCAACAAGAAGAACGAAAAGAACGACAGGAAGAAATAGAAGAAAAAGAACAAGAAGAAGAACAACACAAAGATGAAGAAGATGAAAAAAGAAGGGGTGAGGAAGGAGAAGATAAAAAGGAGGAGGACAAGAACAACAAGAAGAAACAAAATTGAGAAGAACAAGAACAAAGTGAAAAAGAACAAGATAAACAAGAAGAAATGGAGGGAAAAGGAACAAGAACAACGCGAAGATGAAGAAGATGGAAAAAGAGAGGGTAAAGAAAGAGAAAATGGAGGAGGAGGACAAGAACAACAAGAAGAAACAAAATGGAGAAGAAAAAGAACAAAGTGAAAAATAACAAGATAAAGAAGAAGAAATAGAAGGAAAAAAAACAAGAAAAACAACAACACGAAGATTAAGAAGATGGAAGAGGAGGAGGTGAGGAAGGAGAAGATAAAAAGGTGGAAGAGGACAAGAACAAAGTGAAAAAGAACAAGATAAACAAGAAGAAATAGATGGAAAAAGAACAAGAAGAACAACAACACGAAGATTAAGAAGATGGAAAAATATGGGGTAAGGAAGGAGAAAATAAAAAGGAGGAAGAGGACAAGAACAAAGTTAAAAATATCAAATTAAACAAGAAGAAATAGAGGGAAAAGGAACAAGAAGAACAACAACACAAACATGAAGAAGATGGAAGAAGAGGAGGTGAGGAAGGAGAAGATAAAAAGGAGGAGGACAAGAACAACAGCAAGAAACAAGATGAAGAACAAGAACAAAGTGAAAAAGAACAAGATAAAGAAGAAATAGGAGGAAAAAAGAACAACAACACAAAGATGAAGAAGATGGAAAAAGAGGGGGCGAGGAAGGAGAAAATGGAGGAGGAGGATGACAAGAACAACGAGAAGAAACAAAATGGAGAAGAACAAGAACAAAGTGAAAAAGAACAAGATAAAAAAGAAGAAATAGAAGGAAAAAAGAACAAGAACAACAACAAAACGAAGATGAAGAACTAGGAGGAAGAGGAAGAGGAAGACAAGAAGATCAAGAAGAAACAGAAAAAAAGAGAAGAACAAGAAGAAGAAGAAGAAATAGAAGAAGTGGAGGAGGACGAGGAAGAGGGGTGATGTTTTATGTTTATCCCCAACTTCCAGTTGTCCGTCTCGCCACTGGATGCTGGGAGTTGTAGTCCAAACAGAAATTAACCGGTGACGTCTTCCTGTGTCTGTGTGACTCTTTCTTCCCCGCAGCGTGCTTTGTCTTCCTGATGTGCATCCTCATGACGGCCACCAAGGACGTCTTGGCGTACATCTTTACGAGCGACGCGTGAGTGACAATTCAATACATCTGATTAATTAACAAATACTCGTTTCTCCCTGATGGTGAACCCCCTTCTTTCCTTCGTTACAGAGAAGTGATTGAGCTGGTGGCCTGGGTGATGCCCGTCTATATCACCTTCCACCTCTTCGAGGCCCTCTCCGTACGTATCTCCGCCGGGGAAAGGATTACTTACTTTAGTCTTCTTTGCAGAAACTATTACTTCCTTAAGTCCTCCTTGCAGATACTATTACTTACTTCCTTTAGTCCTCTTTGCAAATACTATTGCTTACTTACTTTAGTCCTCTTTGCAGATACTATTACTTACTTCCTTTAGTCCTATTTGCAAATACTATTACTTACTTCCTTTAGTCCCCTTTGCAGATACTATTACTTCCTTTAGTCCTATTTGCAAATACTATTACTTCCTTTAGTCTTCTTTGCAGAAACTAATACTTACTTCCTTTAGTCCTCTTTGCAGAAACTATTACTTACTTCCTTTAGTCCTCTTTGCAGAAACTATTACTTACTTACTTTAGTCCTCTTTGCAGAAACTATTACTTACTTACTGTAGTCCTCTTTGCAGGTACTATTACTTACTTACTTTAGTCCTCTTTGAAGATACTATTACTTACTTACTTTAGTCCTCTTTGCAGATACTATTACTTACTTTAGTCCTCTTTGCCGAAAGTATTACTTACTTACTGTAGTCCTCTTTGCAGGAACTATTACTTACTTACTTTAGTCCTCTTTGCTGGTACTGTTACTTCCTTAAGTCCTCCTTGCAGATACTATTACTTACTTACTTTAGTCCTCTTCGTAGATACTATTAATTACTTACTTTAGTCCTCTTTGCAATACTATTACTGACTTTAGTCCTCTTTGCAGATACTATTACTTACTGACTTTAGTCCTCATTTTGATACTATTACTTACTTCCTTTAGTCCTCTTTGCAGATACTCTTACTTACTTTAGTCCTCTTTGCAGAAACTATTACTTACTTACTTACTTTAGTCCTCTTTGCAGATACTATTACTTATTTCCTTTAGTCCTCCTTGCAGATACTATTACTTACTTACTTTAGTCCACTTTGCAGATAATATTACTTACTTATAAGGAAAGCAACATCGCCAAATTTTATAGGAATATCAATTCTCTCTCTCTCGTTCGCAGGCCACAACCAGCGGTATTCTGCGGGGGACCGGGAAACAAAAACTCGGCGCAATCTTCAACGCCGTCGGCTACTATGCCATTGGCTTGCCAGTGGGCGTCGTGTTGATTTTTGTGGCCAACATCGGACTGATAGGTAACTCAATTTGTGGGATTCAAACCCAGAGCACGAGGCCCATCCATAGCACCCTTAAAGCAGAATTTGAACTGTGTCCATAGGAAGAATAGCACTCCGTTTCGTTGTAATACATGGCGATAGAAAATTGTATTCGTATGCACAAATTTCATTAATTTGTTACAAAATACGAAAGAATAACAATAATTTTGCACACACCCACTATATAAATATTCCAATACTTTGCTCCAGATTCCTTTTGGTACAATTTTCTATTGCCATCTATTGTTCAGAGAGAGAATTGCACTAATTTTCATTCCAATATAACAGTCCTAGTCTCTATTGACATCTAGTGGTCTGTAGAAAGAATAGCACGGTATTGTATTCTAATAGAATAAAGGAAGTGCTACTCTCTATCGCCATCTGTTGACCATAGAATGAATAGCACTGTGTTGTATTCTAATAGAACAGTATTAGTCTCTATCGCCATCTATTGACCATAGAAAGAATAGCACTCCAATGTATTCTAATAGACTAGACTAAGTGCTATTCTCTATCGCCATCTGTTGACCATAGAAAGAATAGCACTGTGTTGTATTCTAATAGAAGAGTATTAGTCTCTATCTCCATCTACTGACCATAGAAAGAATAGCACTGTATTGTGTAATAATAGACTAATATTAGTCTCTGTTGCCACCTGTTGACCATAGAATATTCTTTCTATGGTCAACAGGTGGTGACAGAGACTAATATTCTGCACTGTGTTGTGTTCTAATAGAACAGTACTAGTCTCTATCGCCATCTGTTGACCATAGAAAGAATAGCACGCCAATGTATTCTAATAGAGCAAGTTAAGTACTAGTCTCTATCGCCATCTATAGACCATAGGAAGAATAACACTGTGTTGTGTAATAATAGAATAGTATTAGTCTCTATCGCCATCTGTTGACCATAGAAAGAATAGCACTCCAATGTATTTTAATTGACTAGACTAAGTGCTGGTCTCTATCGCCATCTATTGACCATAGGAAGAATAACACTGTGTTGTGTAATGATAGAATAGTATTAGTATTATTATACTATTAGTATTATTAGTTTGGCAAAGCAGGTGAAAAGACTTGCAGAACTCTAACTACCAAGATTATTATTACTATTTAAAATCACTTATTATTGTTATTACTAGTGGTAGTAATGTATTAGAATAGTATTAGTATTATAATAATAGTATTATTATTGTATTCTAATAGAATAATCTAAGAGCTTGTCTCTGTCGCCATCTGTTCACCATAGAAAGAATAGCACTGTGTTGTGTAATAATAGAATAGTATTAGTCTCTATCGCCATCTGTTGACCATCCAAATGATAGCACTCCAGTGTATTTTAATTGACTAGACTAAGTGCTAGTCTCTATCGCCATCTATTGACCATAGAAAGAATACCATTCTGTTGCATTCTAATAAACGAAGTGCAAGTCTCTATCGCCATCTATTGACCATAGAAAGAATAGCACTGTATTGTATTCCAGTAGAACAGTACTAGTCTCTATCGCTATGTGTTGACCTTAGAAAGAATAGCACTCTATTGTATTCTAATAGAATAAACTAAGAGCTTGTCTCTATTGCCATCTGTTGACCATAGAAAGAATAGCACGCCAATGTATTCTAATAGAGCAAGTTAAGTACTAGTCTCTATCGCCATCTATAGACCATAGGAAGAATAACACTGTGTTGTGTAATAATAGAATAGTATTAGTCTCTATCGCCATCTGTTGACCATAGAAAGAATAGCACTCCAATGTATTTTAATTGACTAGCTTAAGTGCTCCTTGAAAGAGCTGGGGGTGGTGACGGCCGACAGGGAGCTGTGGCGTGGGCTGGTCCATGAGGTCTCGAAGAGTCGGAGACGACTGAACGAATGAACAACAACAGACTAAGTGCTATTCTCTATCGCCATCTGTTGACCATAGAAAGAATAGCACTGTGTTGTGTTCTAATAGAACAGTACTAGTCTCTATCGCCATCTATTGACCATAGAAAGAATAGCACTCCAATGTATTCTAATAGAACAGGTTAAATGCTAGTCTCTGATGCCATCTATTGATCAAAGAAAGAATAGCATTATGTTGTGTAATAATAGAATAGTATTAGTCTCTATCGCCATCTATTGACCATAGAAAGAATACCATTCTGTTGCATTCTAATAGAATAAGCTAAGAGCTTGTCTCTATCGCCATCTATTGACCATAGAAGGAATAGCACTCTATTGTATTCTAATAGAATAAAGTAAGTGCTAATCTCTATTGCCATCTACTGACCATAGAAAGAATAGCACTGTGTTGTGTTCTAATAGAACATTATTAGTCTCTATCGCCATCTATTGATCATAGAAAGAATAGCATTCTGTTGCATTCTAATAGAACAGGCTTGTCTCTATTGCCATCTAGTGGCCGATATAAATATAGGTTGTCATAAGGATGCAGAGCGTCTTCCTTTAAGCCAGGGCTCAGTAGGTCCCACTTGTTTGGACTACAACTCCCAGAATCCCGCCTCCTTCTCCTTTTCCTCCCCCAGGGCTTTGGGTTGGGATGCTGGTTTGCGCCCTGATTCCCGCCACCTTCTCCATCGCCTACATTGCCAAGATGAACTGGAAGCAGGTGGCCGAGGAGGTGAGAGGCTGCCCTTGGACTCCGAGTCCTATCGTCCCCATTCACCCACCCTTGTCAAGCTCTACAATATGGGTTTTTCTCAACCTTAGGCCCAGCACCGCGCAGGATTGACTCAGAAGCCGATGGCGGTGACGACGGAGGACTCGAATTCGGCTCCTGGACCAACAAAGACGATGCCCTCCATCATTTGCACGGAAGGCAGCCATACATCCGGTACAGTCATGATGGGACTACAACTCCTAGCATCCCTTAAGCCTTGGCTTCGGAGTAGCTTTCGCTGTAGCCGGACTACAGCTCCTTAGTTTGGGAGGGGCCCTCATTAGGGTTAGACTACAACTCCCAGCATTGTTTAGGTCAGAGGATGATGGGACTTGTAGTCTCACTACATCTAGAAGGGCAGACTACAACTCCTTAGTTTGGAGGGGGGCCCTCATTAGGGTTAGACTACAACTCCCAGCATCACTTAGGGGATGATGGGACTTGTAGTCTCACTACATCTAGAAGGGCCGACTACAACTCCTTAGTTTGGAGGACGGCCCTCGTTAGGGTTGGACTACAACTCCCAGCATTTCTTAGGTCAGAGGATGATGGGACTTGTAGTCTCACTACATCTAGAAGTGCAGAATACAACTCCTTAGTTTGGAGGGGGGCCCTCGTTAGGGTTGGACTACAACTCCCAGCATCACTTAGGGCATGATGGGACTTGTAGTCTCCCTACATCTAGAAGGGCAGACTACAACTTTTTAGTTTGGAGGGGGGCTCTCGTTAGAGTTGGACTACAACTCCCAGCATTGCTTAGGTCAGGGGATGATGGGACTTGTAGTCTCGCTGCATCCAGAAGGCCCACAGTTTCCCTTGTTTCTGAGCCATGGATTCGAGTGTTGCAGTACACCTAAAACATAGTGATGGGATTCCCAGCATCCATTAAGGAACGATGGGATTTGTAGTCCCTGTGCCTCAGAAAGGGCCACAGTTTCCTTGCTTGTGAGTCATGCATTTTAATATGGTCTCTATGTTGCAGTAGTATACTTAAAATGGAAGGGTATCCATCATTCCAGGGAATGATGGGATTTGTAGTCTCACCACAATACTCCTTGAATACTCCTTTTGTTTGTGCTGTATAGGGCCGGCGGACGCCCCGAACGGAGTGGTGCTGCTGCGCTTCAGCCCGGCGGAAGGGCCGACCTTCCAGGCGGAGGGGACGATGGGCGTCGGAGTCGTGGACCAAGGGATGAGCAAAAAAGAGCTGCTGGTGCGGCGAGGGCTGGCTGCTGGGGCCGCTTTGGCCATCCTGGCCTTGGGAGTTATAGTCCGCTTCCTCACCATTTAGTTCCACAGGGATCCTGGCCAAAATATTAATCTAGAACCCGGATGTGGTTCTAGATCAGGCGTGGGCAAACTTGGGCCCTCCCTCCAGGTGTTTTGGACTCCAACTCCTGTAGGCTGTTAGGAATTGTGGGAGTTGGAGTCCAAAACACCTGGAGGGAGGGCCCAAGCTTGCCCACACCTGATCTAGAACCCAGATTTGGGTCTAGAACCCAGGTTTGGATCTAGAACCCGGACAGGTTTTTAAAGCCCCTCAGTCCGAAACCGTGACCCCATGAAGACCCCAAACAATCAATTGATCAATCAATCAATCTATCATGTTTATTCCCAATACGTCGAAACATTTCAAACCAATCCGTATTTATTAAACAGGGAAAACATCCATTTTTTTTGTGCATGGTATAAAATATATTTTTTCTGTAAGTTTATACTCGAGTCTTGTTATATGTATACATATATATATATATAATAAAGGATCAGAAGTGGAAGGGCTCTTGTTGTCACCGTGTGCATTGACTGGTTTGGGGACTACAATGCCCAGAATCCCCTGTTGTTGTTTTTTTCGTGTCAGGAACACTTGAGAAACTGCAAATCGCTTCTGGTGTGAGAGAATTGGCTGTCTGCAAGGACGTTGCCCAGGGGATGTTGCCTGGACGTATTACCATCCTGTGGGAGGCTTCTCTCATGTCTTCCTATGGGAAGCTGAAGCTGACAGATGGGAGCTCACCCCACGACTTGAGAAACTGCAAGTCGCTTTTGGTGTGAGAGAATTGGCGGTCTGCAAGGATGTTGCGCAGATGTGTTACCATCCTGTGGGAGGCTTCTCTCATGTCTTCACATGGGAAGCTGGAGCTGACAGACGGGAACTCACCCCACAACTTGAGAAACTGCAAGTCGCTTCTGGTGTGAGAGAATTGGTGGTCTGCAAGGACATTGCCCAGGGGATGTTGCCTGGATATGTTACCATCCTGTGGGAGGCTTCTCTCATGTCTTCACATGGGAAGCTGGAGCTGACTGACGGGAGCTCACCCCACAACTTGATAAACTGCAAATCGATTCTGGTGTGAGAGAATTGGCTGTCTGCAAGGATCTTGCCCAGATGTGTTACCATCCTGTGGGAGGCTTCTCTCATGTCTTCACAGGGGAAGCTGGAGCTGACAGTCGGGAGCTCACCCCACAACTTGAGAAACTGCAAATCGATTCTGGTGTGAGAGAATTGGCTGTCTTCAAGGATGTTGCCCAGATGTGTTACCATCCTGTGGGAGGCTTCTCTCATGTCTTCACAGGGGAAGCTGGAGCTGACAGACGGGAGCTCACCCGACTACTTGAGAAACTCAGAGGTAGTGATGAGGATGCTTGCCATAGATGCAGGTGAAACGTCAGGAGAGACTGCCTCTAGACCATGGCCATACAGCCCGAAAAAACCTACAACAACCCAATAATAATAATAATAATAATAATAATAATAATAATAATAATAATAATAATAATAATAATAATTATTATTATTATTATTATTATTTCCCCTCTTTATCATATGGAGGTGCACTTTTCCCCTCTGGCCACACGATGGCAGCAGAGAGGCGCCTCCACGACTCGAAGGCTGCACTCCCGCACTTGGCCACTGGATGGCGGCAAAGGACTGCAGATCCGAATCTCCAGGCAAGTGCAATATCCTCGTTCCCGCCAGAGGGCAGCCAAGGTCCAGATAGGCAGCCGTGGAGAGCGACAGAGGGAAACGGCGGGCCAATCAGAGCCCCGGAGCCGGCCAGCGCGAGGCCTGCCGCCCAATCAGGAGCCGAGAGGGGCTCCTCGGGCCAATGGCGGCGCGCGTTGCAAAAGGACACCGCTCAAGGCCCCTCCCGACGCAAAAGGCGGGGCTGCGGATTGGACGGGAGAGAGAGAGAGAGAGAGAGAGAGAGAGAGAGGGGCAGCCAGGCGCGTCTGCACGGGCGGGTTATCCCGCATTGGTCGCGGGAGAGCGCTCGGAAGGGGAGCTCCAGGCCTGACGACGCAGAGGGAAGGTAGCCTGGCTCTGGCCTTGTTCATATCTCTTCATTAGAATACATTTAATAGGAATGTTGTCATTGGCCACTTTGATTGGCATTGAATAGCCTTGCAGCTTCAAAGCCTGGCTGCTTCCTGCCTGGGGGAGGTGTTAGCTGGCCCTGATTGTTTCCTGCCTTGTTATTTACTGTCCTGATTCTATATATTAATGGAGGCAGGTGTGAATGTTGCCATTGGCAGCTTAATTAGCACTGAATGGCCTTGCAGCTTCAAAGCCTGGCTGCTTCCTGCCTGAGGGTGGGAATCCTTTGTTGGGAGGTGGGAGAAAGACCTCTTGCCTGTTGGAGGGAAATGGGAATGTTGCCATTTGTCACCTTGATTAGTATTGAGTGGCCTTGCAGCTTCAAAGCCTGGGGACATCCTTTTTTGGGAGGTGTTAGCTGGCCCTGATTGTTTCCTGCTTGGAACGCCCCCCCCCCCTGTTTTCAGGGTGTTCCTTTTTATTTACTGTCCTGATTCTATATATTTTTGGAGATAGGTGTGTATGTTGCCATTTAGCCATCTTGATTAGCATTGAAAGGCCTTGCAGCTTGAAAGCCTGGCTGCTTCCTGCCTGGAGGGGGAAATCCTTTGTTGGGAGGTGGGAGAAAGGCCTCTTGCCTGTTGGAGGCAAGTGGGAATGTTGCCATTGGCCAGCCTTGATTAGCATTGAGTGGCCTTGCAGCTTCAAAGCCTGGGGACATCCTTTGTTTGGAAGTGTTAGCTGGCCCTGATTGTTTTTTATTTACTGTCCTGATTCTACAGTTTCGTTGGAAGTAGGTATGAAAGTTGCCATTGGCCACCTTGATTAGTATTGAGTGGCCTTGCAGCTTCAAAGCCGGGCTGATTCCTGCCTGGAGAGGTGTTAGCTGGCCCCGATTGTTTCCCGCCTGGAACCCTCAGGGTGTTCCTTTTTATTTACTGTCCTGATTCTATATATTTTTGGAGGTAGGTGTGAATGTTCCCATTGTCCAGCTTTGATTAGCATTGAAAGGCCTTGCAGCTTCAAAGCCTGGCTGATTCCTGCCTGGGGAGGGGAATCCTTTGTTGGGAGGTGGGAGAAAGGCCTCTTGCCTGTTGGAGGCCAGTCTGAATGTTGTCATTGGCCAACCTTGGTTAGCATTGAGTAGCCTTGCAGCTTCAAAGCCGGGCTGATTCCTGCCTGGAGAGGTGTTAGCTGGCCCTGATCGTTTCCTGCCTGGAACCCCCCCCCCCCCCCATTTTCAGGGTGTGCCTTTTTATTTACTGTCCTGATTCTATATATATATTTGGAGGTAGTTGTGAATGTTGCCATTTGGCCAGCTTGATTAGCATTGAGTGGCCTTGCAGCTTCAAAGCCTGGCTGATTCCTGTCTGGGGGAGGTGTTAGCTGGCCCTGATTGTTTCCTGCCTTTTTATGTACTGTCCTGATTCTATATATTATTGGAGGTAGGTGTCAATGTTACCATTGGTCAACTTAATTAGCATTGAATGGGCTTGCAGCTACAAAGCCTGGCTGCTTCCTGCCTGAGGGTGGGAATCCTTTGTTGGGAGGTGGGAGAAAGGCCTCTTTGTCTGTTGGAGGCAAGAGCGAATGTTACCATTGGCCACCTTGATTAGCATTGAGTGTCCTTGCATCTTCAAAGCCTGGCTGATTCCTGCCAGGTGACGTGTTAGCTGGCCCTGATTGTTTCCTGCCTGGAGCCCCGCTGTTTTCAGGGTGTTGTCCTGATTCTGTCCTGATTCTAGAGTTTTGTTGGAGGTAGGTATGAAAGTTGCCATTGGCCACCTTGATTAGTATTGAATGGCCTTGCATCTTCAAAGCCTGTCTGATTCCTGCCTGGGGAGGTGTTAGCTGGCCCTGATTGTTTCCTCTCTGTTTTCAGGGTGTTCCTTTTTTATTTACTGCCCTGATTCTATAGTTTTGTTGGAGGCGAGTGGGAATGTTGCCATTGGCCTCCTTGATTAGCATTGAATGGCCTTGCAGCCTCAAAGTCAATCAGTGAGGGGAATCTGCATAGAGGTAGCCTGGCCTTTGTTGCCTGGAGGCACCCTCTGTGGAATCATATCCAGGGTGGGAGGAAGAAAGACCTCTTCTCTGTTGGAGGAAAGTCTGAATGTTGTCATTGTCCTCCTTGATTAGTACTGAATGGCCTTGCAGCTTCAAAGCCTGGTTGCTTCCTGCTTTGGGGGGGGGGAATCCTTTGTTGGGAGGTGGGAAAAAGGCCTCTTGCCTGTTGGAGGCAAGTGGGAATGTTCCACAGAAAGATAGATAGGTAGATAGACAAACCCAATTTTCCTTGTTTCTAACAGACCTCACAAACTCTGAGTATGCCTGCCATAGATGTGGGCAAAACGTCAGGAGAGAATGCTTCTGAAACATGGCCATATAGCCCGGAAAACTCATTCTAGACATGAACGCCTTCGACCACGCATATATTATAATTATAGTACATTTAATATATTATTACGTTGATATGTGTCTTAATATAGAATGCATTTATAATAGATTTAATGCAGAATATCTTTGTAAATAATTAATATACGATCGCGTTGATGACAAAATATTAATAATATAAATCATATAGTCTTCATGATAATAATAATAATTATTATCCAAGAGAGTCATAATAAAACAAATAATAGTTTATTATCATGAAGGCTAATTAATATTGGCTTATGTAATAATATATGGGAGTCCTCAGTGGTGCAGCGGGTTAAATCGCTGAGCTGCCAAACTTGCTGACCGAAAGATTGCTGGTTCAAATCTGCGGGGCAGGGTGAGCTCCTGCTGTTAGCCCCAGCTCCTGCCAACCTAGCAGTTTGAAAGGTCGCTGGTTCTAATCTGCGGGGCAGGGTGAGCTCCTGCTGTTAGCCCCAGCTCCTGCCAACCTAGCAGTTTGAAAGGTCGCTGGTTCGAATCTGCGGGGCAGGGTGAGCTCCTGCTGTTAGCCCCAGCTCCTGCCAACCTAGCAGTTTGAAAGGTTGCTGGTTCGAATCTGCGGGGCAGGGTGAGCTCCTGCTGTTAGCCCCAGCTCCTGCCAACCTAGCAGTTTGAAAGGTCGCTGTTTCTAATCTGCAGGGCAGGGTGAGCTCCTGCTGTTAGCCCCAGCTCCTGCCAACCTAGCAGTTTGAAAGGTCACTGGTTCTAATCTGCAGGGCAGGGTGAGCTCCTGCTGTTAGCCCCAGCGCCTGCCAACCTATCAGTTTGAAAGGTCGCTGGTTCGAATCTACGGGTCAGGGTGAGCTCCTGCTGTTAGCCCCAGCTCCTGTTCAAAAACATGCAAATGTGAGTAGATCAAGAGGTACTGCTTCAGGGGGAAGGTAATGGCGCTTCTTGCAGCCATGCTGGCCACATGACCTTGGAGGCGTCTACGGACAACACCGGCTCTTTGGCTTCGAAATATTAATATTTTATAATAATAAAATAGTTTAAATTATTATTATTATTATTATTATTATTATTATTATTATGGACACGACTGGAATTAATTCCAGTTGTGTCCATAATAATAATAATACTAATACTAATAATAATAATAATAATGATGATGATGTCAGGGGAAAACGTTTACCTTTACCTAATATAATTATTCGAACTCAGGTCTCCCTCTAAACATCTCACCTGCATAGTGTTTTCCATTATTTTCTATTATTTTAAGTATTCTTTTACAGCAATTCTATGTTTAATTCTATGTTGATGTTTATAGGCTGTGGGTTATTTAAAGTGTGTATTTTTGTGTTGTTTTGAATGTTGTTCAGAGGAGGAAGTGGGAGAGAAAGAAACACAACACTAAGATGAATGTTTGTCCTTTGAGAGCTGTCATGTTTGGGATGATATGCAAATCCACAGGTGCAGAGGAGACAAGGATGACAGGCAGGCAGGTGATCAATAATAATAAGAGATCAATAATAATAATAATAATATGTAAATCCACGCGATGGAGTTACAGGTGCAGAGGAGACAGGGATGACAGGCAGGCAGGCAGGAAGGTGGATGATGGAGAAGAGATCAATAATAATAATAATAATAATAATAATAATAATAATAGTATTTCTTCCCTGCCTCTCTTCAAGGCAGGTTTCTACATAGGTATCATACATAAACACACATATTAAGACATAACTCTATAAAATCCATATTCAAATATGCAGAAGACACGACGAGAGTATAATATTCAAGATGATAGAAGAATGGAGGAGTTTTATAGAGGGATGATCCGTGAAGGGAAGATTGATGGATAGATGGATGGATAATGGACGGATGGATGGATGGATGGTGGATGATCGACAGATGATTGAGAAATGGATGGTGGATGGATGGGAAGATGGAGGATAGATAAAAGGATGATAGACAAATGGGTGATGACAGATTGAAGGATTGTAGACGGATGATAGATGATGGTTGGATGATAGACAGATGAGATGATGGATGGACGATAGACAAATGGGTGACAGATTGATGATAGACAGATGATAGATGATGGATGGATGATAGATGGATGAGATGATGGACAGATGATAGGCAAATGGGTGACAGATTGATGATAGACAGATGATAGATGATAGTTGGATGATAGACGGATGAGATGATGGACGGATGATAGATGGATGAGATGATGGACGAATGATAGACAAATGGGTGATAGATTGATAATAGACAGATGATAGATGATGGATGGATGATGGATGAGATGATGGACAGATGATAGGCAAATGGGTGACAGATTGATGATAGACAGATGATAGATGATGGATGGATGATAGATGGATGAGATGATGGACAGATGATAGACAAATGGGTGACAGATTGATGATAGACAGATGATAGATGATGGATGGATGATAGACAAATGAGATGATGGACAGATGATAGACAAATGGGTGACAGATTGATGATAGACAGATGATAGATGATGGATGGATGATAGATGGATGAGATGGATGGACAATAGGCAAATGGGTGACAGATTGATGATAGACAGATGATAGATGATAGTTGGATGATAGACGGATGAGATGATGGACGGATGATAGGCAAATGGGTGACAGATTGATGATAGATAGATGATAGATGATGGATGGATGATAGATGGATGAGATGATGGACAGATGATAGACAAATGGGTGATAGTAGATTGATGATAGACAGATGATAGATGATGGATGGATGATAGATGGATGAGATGATGGATGGACGATAGACAAATGGGTGACAGATTGATGATAGATAGATGATAGATGATGGATGGATGATAGACGGATGAGATGATGGACAGATGATAGACAAATGGGTGATAGATTGATGATGATAGATGATGGATGGATGATAGATGGATGAGATGATGGATGGATGATAGACAAATGGGTGACAGATGGATGATAGATGATAGATGATGGTTGGATGATAGATGGATGAGATGATGGACAGATGATAAACAAATGGGTGACAGATTTATTTATTATTTATTTATTATTTATTTCTTGCACTTATTGACCGCCACTCTCAGCCCTAGGGCGACTCGTGGCGGTGAACAACAACATAGAAAAGACAGTTTACAATAAATCAAGACAGTACACAACAATCTACTACTACATAACATATACTTATGCTAAAAATCCGCTTCGTCATATCCTGCGGTCATAGTCGATTTCATAGTCATAGTCCATTCCGGTCGTCATTTCCAATGATATGGCACTCAGTTGAAGGCCATCTCGAAGAGCCATGTTTTCAGGCTCCTGCAAAAGGCCATAAGGGAGGGCGCCTGTCTAACTTCAGCAGGGAGGGTGTTCCACAGCCGGGGGGCCACCACCGAGAAGGCCCGCTCTCTTGTCCCCGCCAGCTGTGCCTGTGATGCAGGCGGGATCGAGAGAAGGGCCTCCCCAGACGATCTCAAGGTCCTCGTGGGCTCGTAGGCCGAGATGCGGTCTGCAAGGTATTTTGGGCCGGAACCGTTTAGGGCTTTGTAGGATAACACCAGCACCTTAAATTGGGCCCGGTAGCAGATCGGCAGCCAGTGGAGCTGGGACAGCAGGGGCGTTGTGTGCTCCCTGCGCCCTGCTCCTGTTAACAACATGGCTGCCGCGCGCTGGACTAGCTGGAGCTTCCGGGCCGTCTTCAAGGGCAGCCCCACGTAGAGAGCGTTGCAGTAGTCAAGGCGGGATGTGACCAGAGCGTGTACCACCGTGGCCAAGTCAGACTTCCCGAGGTACGGGCGCAGCTGGCGCACGAGCCTGAGCTGTGCAAATGCTCCCCTGGTCACCGCTGAAACCTGGGGGTCCAGGCTCAGCGATGAGTCCAGGGTCACACCCAAGCTGCGAACCTGCGCCTTCAAGGGGAGTGCGACCCCGTCCAGCACAGGCTGTAACCCTATACCCTGCTTGGCCTTGCGACTGACCAGGAGTACCTCTGTCTTGTCTGGATTTAGTTTCAGTTTGTTCGCCCTCATCCAGACCATTACAGCGGCCAGGCACCGGTTCAGGACTTCGACGGCCTCCTTAGTAGCAGGTGGGAAGGAGTGACAGAGTTGGACGTCATCTGCGTACAGATGACACCGTACCCCGAAACTCCGGATGATCTCACCCAGCGGCTTCATGTAGATGTTAAACAGCATGGGGGACAGTATGGAGCCCTGAGGAACACCACAGGTCAACGGCTGTGGTGTTGAACAGGAGTCCCCCAATAACACCTTCTGGGTACGGCCCTCCAGAAATGACTGGAGCCACCGCAAAGCGGTGCCCCCAAGACCCATTTCCGCAAGGCGCCCCAGAAGAATACCGTGGTCGACGGTATCGAAGGCCGCTGAGAGGTCCAGGAGCACCAACAGGGACACACTCCCCCTGTCTAGCTCCCAGCGCAGATCATCCACTAAGGCGACCAAGACCGTCTCGGATTGATGATAGACAGATGATAGATGATGGATGGATGGATGATAGATGGATGAGATGATGGATGGATGATAGACAAATGGGTGACAGATTGATGATAGACAGATGATAGATGATGGATGGATGATAGATGGATGAGATGATGGATGGATGGTGGCTGATAGACAAATGGGTGATAGATTGATGATGATAGACAGATGATAGATGATGGATGGATGATAGACAAATGGATGATTGAGAAATGGATGATGGACGGATGGGAAGATTGATGATAGATGATAGGTGATGGATGGATGATAGATGGATGTGATGATGGATGGACGATAGACAAATGGGTGACAGATTGACGATAGACAGATGATAGATGATGGATGGGTAATAGACAAATGGGTGATTGAGAAATGGATGATGGACAGATGGGAAGATAGATTGATGATAGACAGGTGATAGATGATGGATGGATGATAGACAGATGATAGACAAATTGGTAATAGGTGGACGGATGATAGACAATGGATGGATGATAGCCAGATGATTGAGAAATGGATGGATGGATGGACGGATGGGAAGATGAAGGATAGGAGGATTATAGATGGATGGAGGATAGATAAAAGGATGATAGACATATGGGTGTTGACAGATTGAAGGATGATAGATGGATGATAGATGATGGATGGATGCTAGACAAATGGGTGATAGATTGATGATGATAGACAGATGATAGATGATGGATGTATTGTAGACAAATGGGTGATAGATTGTTAATAGACAGATGATAGATGATGGATAAATGATAGACAAATGGGTGATAAATTGATGATAGACAGATGATAGATGATAGACAGATGATAGATGATGGTTGGATGATAGATGATGGATGGATGATAGACAGATGGGTGAAAGATTGATGATAGACAGATGATAGATGATGGTTGGATGATAGATGATGGATGGATGATGGATGGACGATAGATGATGAATGGATGATAGACAAATGGGTGATAGATTGATGATAGACAGATGATAGATGATGGTTGGATGATAGATGATGGATGGATGATGGATGGATGATAGATGATGGATGGATGATAGACAAATGGGTGATAGATTGATGATAGACAGATGATAGATGATGGTTGGATGATAGATGATGGATGGATGATGGATGGATGATAGATGATGGATGGATGATAGACAAATGGGTGATAGATTGGTGATGATAGACAGATGATAGACAAATTGGTAATAGACGGATGGATGACAGACAAATAGATGATAGATTGATGTATGATAGATGAATGATAGGCAGATGATAGAGAAATGGATGATAGACAAACGGATGGGTGGATGATGGATTATAAATGGGAGAATAGATGAATAGACGGAGGATGGATGGTGGGTGGGTGGACAGATGGACGATAGGGAGATGGATGATTGATTAGCAGAGGAAAATCCATCATGTTCTGCTTAGAGTGTGTACGTAAACAGAGATATATATATATTTTGGTGCTTTGACTCCTCCGCAGGCAGCGGGTGCCGAGAGAAGGCCAAAGGGAGGGAGGGAGGCACACGCTCTCAGCCCCACGAAATCCTGCCATAGCACTGCTTCTCCCTCTCTCTTCCCTTTTCCTTCCTTCCTTCCTTCCTTCCTTCCTTCCTTCCTTCCTTCCTCTTCTTCCCCTTCTCTTCTTTTTCTTTCCTCCCTCCCTTTTTCGTCCCTTTCTCCTCCCTTTTTTCTCTTTCTTTACTTTTCTCCCATACCTTCGGCATCTTTCTTTCTTCCCTTCGTTTCTCTTATCTTCATTTTCTTTCTTCACTCCCTCTTCATCCATTTCCTTTTTCATTTCCTTTATTCCTCATGCTCCTTTTGCATCTTTCTTTCCTACTTTCCTCCCTCTCTTCCTCTTCCTTCCTTTCTCTTATCTTCTTTTTTCTTCCCTCCCTTTTCCGTCCCTTTCTCCTTCCTTCCTTCCTTCTCTTTCTTTCCTTTTACTCATGTCTTCCTTCCTTTCTTTCCCCCCTCCCTTCCTTCTTATCTTCTTTTTCTTTCTTCCCTCCCTTTTTCATCCGTCCTTCCTTCCTTCCTTCCTTCCTTCCTTCCTTCCTTCCTTCCTTCCTTCTTTTTCTTTCCTTTTACTCATGCCTTCCTTCCTTTCTTTCCTTCATCCCTTCCTTCTTTATATCTTCTTTTTCTTTCTTCTCTCCCTTTTTGTCCCTTTCCCTTCCTTTTTTCTTTCCTTCCGTCTCTTTCTTTCCCTTTCTTCATACTTTCTATATTTTTCTTTCTTCTTCCTTTCTTTCCTCCCTCCCTCCCTCCCTTCCGTCCTCCCTCCTCTTTTTCTTTCCCCCCCTTTTTGTCCCTTTCCCCCCTTTTTTCCTTCCTTCCTTCCGTCCGTCCGTCCATCTCTTTATTTCCTTTTCCTCATACTTTCTCAATTTTTCTTTCTTCTTCCTTTCTTTCCTCCCTCACTTCCTCCCTCCCTTCCTTCCATCCTCCCTCTTCTTTTTCTTTCTTCCCTCCCTTTTTGTCCCTTTCTCCTTCTTTTTTTCCTTCCTTCTGTCTATCCGTCCGTCTCTTTCTTTCCTTTTCCTCATACTTTCTTTCTTCATTGTTTCTTTCCTCCCTCCCTCCCTCCCTCCCTCCCTCCCTTCCATCCTTCCTTCCTCTTCTTTTTCTCTCTTCCCTCCCTTTTCTGTCCCTTTCCCCCTTTCTTTTCCCATTCCTCCTTTTTCCTTTCCTTTTCCTCATACACCTTTTTCATCTTCTTTCTTCCTTTTCTCTTTCTTTCTTTCTTCCTTCTATTTCATGCCTGGTTTGGAGGCTGTTTTGCATAATCCCTGGACTATTTCTCTCTCTCTTTTTCCTTTGCTTCCCCCCCCCCTCCGTGTTTCCATTTCCAAAATTGATGACCTGGCAAGGCTTGGCCATGGCGTTCCCACCTGCTCCTCCAAAACGGGTCTCTCCAGCACTTGATGGAACACAAACAGACGGTTCTGGGGTTGTGTTTTGGAGGGGAGCCATGATGTCCCCCCCGGGGATGCCTCTGCCGCAGGAAGGCCTCCCTCTCAGGGTTTGTTTCCCTTCTCCTTCGGTCGCATTGCAGGGGCCTCTTTCCCATTCGTTTCCCCTGTCCGCTCCTGGTTTACTCCGAACTTTAAAGGGGCTGTTCCAGTTGGAGACCCTCGATTCTATGGGTTTCAAAAGATACCAGCGTATATATAACATATGGCACCCACTTTGTAGCTCTTTCTTTTCTTCCTCCTCTGTTTCCCTCCTGCATCTTCTCCCTCTCTTCTCTTTCTTCCTTTCTTTTTTCCTTCTGTTCTTTTTCTTTCTTCCTTCACTTTTTTGTCCCTTTCCCCTTTTTCTTCTCTTTTTTCCCTTTCTTTCCTTTTCCAAATACATCTTTCCTTTCCCTTCCCTTTCCTTCCTTCCCTTCTTTTTCTTTCTTCTTTCCCTTTTTTGTCCCTTTCTCCTTGTTTTCCTTTTCCACATACACCTTTTCCTCCCTTCCTTCTTTATTTTTCCTCCCTCCCCTTCTTTTTCTTTGTGTCCCTTTCCTTTTCCACACACACCTTCTTTCCTTCCTTCCTTCTTTCTTTCTTTTCTTTTCTCTTTCCTCCCTTTTTATACCCTTCCTTCCCTTTCCTTCCTTTTCCACATACACTTTTTCCTTCCTTCCTTCCTTCCTTCCTTCCTTCTTCTATCCTTCCTTGACTTCCTTCCTTTCCTTCTTTTTCTTTCTTTCATCCTTTTTTTGTCCCTTCCCTTCCCTTCTTTCTTTCCTTTTCCACATACACTTTTTCCTTCTCCCTTCCTTCCTTTCTTCCCTCCCTTCTTTTTCTTTCCTCCTTTTTTTCCTTCCCTTCTTTCCCTTTCTTTCCTTTTCCACATCCACTTTTTCCTTCTTCCTTCCTTCCCTTCTTTTTCTTTCTTCCCTCCCTTTTTTTGTCCCTTCCCTTCTTTCACTTTCTTTCCTTTTCCACATCCACCTTTTCCTTCCTTCCCTTCTTTTTCTTTCTTCCCTCCCTTTTTTGTCTCTTTCCTTCCCTTCTTTCCCTTTCTTTCCTTTTCCACATCCACTTTTTCCTTCCTTCCTTCCTTCCTCTATCCTTTCTTTCTTTCCTTCCTTTCTCTTCTCTACCTATCTTTCTTCCTTCCTTCCCTTTTTTGTCCCTTTCCTTTCTTTCTTTCTTTCCCTTCCTTTCCTTTTCCACATCCACTTTTTCCTTCCTTCTTTCCTCTATTCCTTCCTTCCTTCCCTCCCTTTTTTCCTTCCTTTTCCTTTTTCCTTCCCTTCCATCACGCCTCCCTTCCCCTATTTCCTCCTCCTCCGTAGAATCACACTCTCTCAGCCTTAGAGCAAGGCTTATTTACTTTATTGATCAGTTTATTTATTATATTGTTTGTATTTATGTTGCTGTAATGCATCTCTGAGCTTGGCCTCATGGAAGCCGCTCCTTATCCCCTTTGGGGAGATGGTGGCAGGATATAAATATGTATTATTATTATTATTATTATTATAAACAAACAAACAAACACAAACAACATCCTAAATATATATCTTTCTTTGCTAGGAACTAATCCAGGCATGGGCCAACTTGGGCCCTCCCTCCAGGTGTTTTGGACTACAACTCCCACAATTCCTAACAGCCGGTAGGCTGTTAGGAATTGTGGGAGTTGTAGTCCAAAACACCTGGAGGGAGGGCCCAAGTTGGCCCATGCCTGAGCAACTCCTTTCTGTTTACATACGGCATTTCCACCCATCCCTCAAGGCTTGGGCTTGATTCTTTCCCTCTACCTACTGCCCTCTTGTGTGTATGCATGCGTGTGCGTGTGTCTGTGTGTGTATATATATATATATATATATCCGTGAGGCTTTCTTAGCAGAGCCGCCAAGATAAACCCTTTACGCAACTAAATGCGGCAACAGCTTTTCTCGGCGGAGTCACCTGCCTGCCTCGAACAAGGTATAAAAGGAGCTTTGGCGGCGGGGAACTGAGCCGCGGACACGCAAGCGCATACGACGATCATATCATATATATGTCATTATTACTATTATCCATTTTCAGTAACCATGCACAACTTACACTGGTTAAGAGTCTTGTCGAGGAGCAGAATATATTTGCATTATTTTACTCTATTTATTATTATTACATTTTTCATTTTCTTTATTGTTATTATTACATTTATTATGTAAAAGGGTACATAATCTATGTATTATTATAGTATTTATTATTGTACTCTATTTATTGTTATTATCTTAATTATTTTTTACTATAGAGTCAAAGTTATTTATTATTTTACTCTGTTATTATTATTATTATTATTAAATTTATTAATTTAACCTATTTATTATTATATTTTTAATTTTACTTTATTATTATAGTTACATTTATTAATTTACTCTATTTTTATTACATTTACATTATTTTACTCTCTTGTTATTACATTTATTATCTTACCCTATTTATTGTTATTTTTATTATTTTACTCTATTTATTATTGTTATTAAATTTATTAATTACCCTATTTATTATTATATTATTAATTTTACTTTATTATAATTGTTACATTTATTATTTTATTCCATTATTATTACATTTATTATTTTACCCTATTATTGTTATTACATTTCCATTATTTTACTCTCTTTCTTATTATTACATTTATTATTTTACTCTTGTTATTACATTTATTATTTTACTCTATTTATTGTTATTTTTATTTTTTACTCAATTTATTATTGTTAGTAAATTTATTAATTCACCCTATTTATTATTATATTTTCATTTTACTATATTATTATTGTTATTATTACATTTCCATTATTTTACTCAATTTATTTGTATTACATTTATTATTTTACTCTATTGTTATTATCTTTATTATTTTACTTTTTATTGTTATTACCTTTATTATTTTACTCTATTTATTGCTAATATCTTTATTATTTTACTCTATTTATTATTGTTATTAAATTTACTAATTTACCCTATTTATTATTATATTTTTAATTTTACTTTATTATTATTGTTACATTTATTATTTTACTCTATTTATTATTGTTATTATATTTCCATTATTTTACTCTATTATTATTACTTTTATTATTTTACCCTATTTATTATTATCTTTATTATTTTACTTTATTATTGTTATTTATTAATCTACCCTTTTTATTATTATATTTT
>NC_090031.1:35434215-35454215 GCF_037176765.1 Anolis sagrei
GCTTGCCTAATCTCTCTGGGGAGTGAGTTCCAGACCTGAGGGGCCACCACCGAGAAGGCCCTCTCTCTCATCCCCACAAGTTGCACTTGCGATGCAGGCGGGAGCGAGAGAAGGGCCTCTCCAGAAGATCAAAGAGATCATGTGGGTACACAGAAATGCAGTCACGCAGGTAGGCGGGTCCCAAACTGTTCAGGGCTTTGTGGGTCAAAACCTGCACCTTGAATTGGCCTGGAGAAGAAACGGCAGCCAGTGGAGCTCCTTAAACATGAGGGTTGACCACTCTCTGTAATTCACCCCAGTTAATAATCTGGCTGCTGCCCGTTGGACCAGTTGGAGTTTCCGGGCTGTCTTCAAGGGCAGCCCCACATAGTTGCAATAGTTCAATCTAGAGGCAACTAAGCTGGTGCACAACTCTTAATTGTGCAAAGACCCTCCTGGCTACCGCCGACGCCTGAGCTTCAAGCGTAAGTGATGAGTCCAGTAGGACACCCAAGCTGTGGACCTCTGACTTCAGGGGGAGTTCAACCCCATCCAGCACAGGTTGCCACCATATACCCTGATCCGGCTTACGATCGACCAGGAGGACCTCTGTCTTGTCAGGACTGATCCTCAGCTTGTTCCTCCTCATCCAGACCGTCACAGCGGTCAGGCACTTGTCCAGCACCCGAGGGGCTTCCTTGGAATTAGGTGGAAAGGAGTAGTAGAGTTGTGTGTCATCTGCATAGAGATGGCACCCAACTCCAAAACTCCAGATGACCTCTCCCAGCGGTTTCATGTAGATGTTGAAAAGCATGAGGAACAGAATGGAAACTTGCGGGACCCCACAGGTCAAAGGCCAGGGGTCTGAGCAGGTGTCTCCCAGCTTTACCATCTGGGAGCGACCCATCTATCCATCCATCCACCCACCCATCTATCCACCCCCCACCCATCTATCCACCCCCCACCATCCATCCATCCATCCACCCACCCACCCATCTATCCATCCATCCATCCATCCATCCATCCATCCACCCACCCATCTATCCACCCCCACCATCCATCCATCCATCCATCCACCCACCCATCCATCTATCCATCCATCCATCTATCCACCCATCCATCAATCTATCCATCCATCCATCCATCTTTCCATCCATCTATCCACTCATCTATCTATCCATCCATCTATCCACCCATCCATCCACTCATGTTTCCATCCATCCATCTTTCCATCCATCTATCCACCCACCCATCCATCCATCTATCCATCTATATATCCACCCATCCATCCACCCATCTATCCATCCTTCTATCCATCCACCAACCCACCCACCCACCCGTCAATCCATCCACCCACCCATCCATCTATCACTACCCACCCACCCACCCATCTACCTATCCATCCTTGGCTTTCTGTGGTGCATCACCAAACTACCACCCTATCCCTCTATCTATCTGTCTGTCTGTCTGTCTGTCAGTCAATCAATCAGATTATCTACCTATCTAACTTTGGCTTTCTCTGGTGGATCACCAAAATACAACTCCCTCTATCCATCTATCTACCTGCCAAATTATGATTCTCTCCATCTATTCCTCCCTCTAGTCTTCCATCTGTCCATCTGTCCCCCCATCTGTCTATTCCTCCAGCTTTCTATCCTTCCATCTCTCCATCTATTGATCCCTATATCTATCTATCCATCCCTCCCTCTATCCATTGATCCCTCTATCTGTCCATCTACCCCTCCATCTACAGCTCCATCTGTTTGTCCCTCTGTCCCTCCCTCCACTCTGCTTTGGAAGAACAAAAAAGGGGAACTTTGGCCCGTTGGGGTCAAAAGCGGAAGGAAACAAGCGCAAGAGTCAGGGCCCCAAAATGTCGCAAAGGCAGTGGGGTGGGATCGTACATTTAATTTCTCTCATTGTGATATATGGTCTGTTGGTGGTCCTGAACTTAGTGTCGTCTTAGCCTCAATGAGGTCTGGCATCATGGCTGTATATATTGACCCCCTCCCCGTTGTGGTTTTATCCCCCTCCCTAGAGATCTATGTGGGCACCAGGGGCTCCGATGTGCCCTCTGTTTCCATCCAGGACCTGCGCCTGAGTCACCGGGGGTCCCAGAATGGGAGACTCCTCCTCTGAGGCACGCCGGGACGCCGAACCCACGACCGCCGCCACCGACCCGGGCGTACCCGCAGAGAGCGTCCTCCCAAACAGCCAGAGGAACGGGGTGGTCGATGGGGAAGAAGAGCGGGACGGCCCCCGTGAGATGCAGCCCCCCAAGAGGGCCCCGGGGCGCCCCGTCCTGTCGGGGAGGAAGTACTCCCTGCAGGAAAGGCCCACCGGGAACTACCTGGCTTGCGCCGACCCCTACGCCACGGGGCCCTCCACCCACATCTCTCCCCGCGCCCTGCGCAGGCCCACCGTCGAGTCCCACCGCGTCTCCATCTCCGACGCCGCGGTAAGATGACCGTCTACAACTTCAGCCCTCCCGGTGTTTCATTTATTTATTTATTTATTTATTTATTTATGTATGTATGTATTGATGACATTGATATGTCGCCCCGTCTACAACTTCAGCCCTCCTGGTGTTTTATTTATTTATTTATTTATTTATTTATGTATTGGCGACATCGATATGCCGCCCTTCTCACCCCGAAGGGGACTCAGAACGGTTTACAAGATATTTATACATACAATATATTATTTTATTAGCATAGCACAATATGAGTATTATATCTTACTATATATGTACTATATTGTAAGATATAATACTCATATTGTGCTATGCTAATAAAATAATATATTGTATGTATAAATATATATATGTACTATATATGTACTATATTCCTAGAGAAGGGAATGATGCTGGGGAAAGTGGAAGGCAAAAGGAAGAGGGGCCGACCAAGGGCAAGGTGGATGGATGGCATCCTTGAAGTGGCTGGACTGACCCTGAAGGAGCTGGGGGTGGTGACGGCCAACAGGGAGCTCTGGTGTGGGCTGGTCCATGAGGTCACGAAGAGTCAGAGACGACTGAACGAATGAACAACAACATGTACTATATTATTGAAGTTCTATACAATGATGGTTAGAAATAGAAAAGTCTCACAGGTAAATAAATAATAATATTAACCCCCCCCCCCCATCTTTTCTGGATCTCCCCTCCCTGGCGCCCTTTCTGTGCTTTTTCCCTTCCAGGACTGTGTGCAGCTGAACCAATACAAACTGAAAACTGAGATCGGAAAGGTACGTTCTCCGTTTGATATGATTACTAGCGCAACTCCCCAATGCCCTCTCCTCCCTCCCTCCCTTCCTTCCTCTGTTTTTCATTCTTCCCTCTTTTGTCTCTTCCTTTTCCTATTTCTCTTCTTCCCTTCCTTCCTTCCTTCCTTCCTCCCTTCCTTCATTCCTTTTCCTTCCTCTATTCCCTCCCTCCATTCCTTCTTTCTCTCCTTCCTTTCTCTTTGTTCTCTTTCTTCCTTCATCTCTTCTTCCCTCCCTTCTTTTTCTTCCCTTCTTTTTTCTCTGCTTTTTCTCTTCCTTCATCCTTTCTTTTCTCATCCTTTCTCTTTCATCCCTCCCTCCATCCCTTTCTCTTCTTTTTCCTTTTCTCTTCCTTTTGCTCTCTTTTCTCCCTTCTTCCATTCCTTTCTCTTCCTTCCTTCCTTTGTTTCATCTTCTCTGCTTTTTTGTTCTTCCCTCTCCTCCTTTGTCTCTTCCTTTTCCTCTTCCTTTCTCTTCTTCCCTTCCTTCCTTCCTTCCTTCCTTCCTTCCTTCCTTCCTTCCTTCCTTCCTTTTCCTTCTTCTATTCCCTCCCTCCATTCCGTCTTTCTCACCTTCCTTTCCCTTTGTTCTCTTTCTTCCTTCATCTCTTCTTCCCTTCCTTCTTTCCTTCTTTTTCTCTCCTCCCTCTCTTCCTTCATCCCTTCTTTCCTCTTCATTTCTCTCTCTTTTCTCCCTCCTTCCATTCCTTTCTCTTCCTTCCTTCCTTCCTTTGTTTCCTCTTCCCTGCTTTTTTGTTCTTCCCTCTCCTCTTCCTTTTCCTTTCTCTTCTTTTCTTCCTTCTCTCCTTCACTTCCTTCCTTCATTCCTTTTCCTTCTTTTTTCTCTCCTCCCTCTCTCTCTTCCTTCCTTCCTTCTTTCCTCTTCCCTTCTCTCTCTTTCCTCCCTCCCTCCATTCCTTTCTCTTCCTTCATCCTTCCCTTCTTAATAATAATACTAATACTAATAATATCCCAATTTCAATTATTATCAAACACCTAAAAGAATGGAGCGCAGGGCTCTTACAAACTCTTGAAATCCTATTGTTAAAGTCTATTCATTTTTTAAAAGTCTGGGTGGGAAGGAAGGCAAGCGCAGGCTGATGTCCTTGTGTGTCTCCCTAGGGTTCCTATGGCGTGGTCAAGCTGGCCTACAATGAAAACGACGACCAGTATTACGTAAGCACCCCCCCCCCTCTGCATGCATGCCCACCGGAAATAATAATCGCATTGGCCTTGTTTGCTGCCGTGTCACACACTGGGGTCATGTTCAGTCTCTTATATATATTATATTATATTATATTATATTATATTATATTATATTACTATTATCAAGCCATATTAGCTATATTATTTTCCTCCATCTGGACACTATATAGATTTCTGACATAGGCCCAGAGCTAATGTATAGACTGCCCTCTCATGGCTGCACCTGAGCATTGTTTACATGACTCTTTTCTTAGACTGCCCTCTTGTGGCTGAGCCTGAGCACTGCATGCATACATCCATAAAGGCCTGGAGCTGATCCTATCTATACATGTATTTATTTAGGTATTTACGACATTTCTATGCCGCTCTTCTCACCCCGAAGGGGACTCAGAGCGGCTTACAAGATATATATATATATATATATATATATATATATATATATATATATACACACACACACACACACACACACACAATATATTATATTATTAGCATAGCACAATGTCAGTATTGTATATTATTATTATATTGTACTATACCATTATGTTGTAATATTATTAGTAATATTACAGGTAATATAAAACATATAATTATAATATCATATTGTTTTATTAGTATTTAATTCCATTTTAATTCCATTTCTTTTTAATACTTTTTGTGTTTAATTATTATTATTTATTTACAACATTTCCACATTGCCTTTCTCACCCCAAAGGGGACTCAGAGCAACTTACAAGATATATATATATATATATATATATATATATACACACACACACACACACACACACACTCATACATACATACATACAATATATTAAAGTATTAGCATAGTACAATATCAGTATTATATATTACTATATTGTACTATACCATTATATTGTCATATTAATGGTAATAGTACATGTAATATGCAATATATAATTATAATATCGTATTATTATTATTTTTACGACCTTTCTATGCCACCCTTCTCACCCCGAAGGGGACTCAGAGCAACATACAAGATATATATATATAGACACACAATATATTATATTATTAGCATAGCACATTATCAGTATTATATATTACTATATTGTATTATACCATTATTATAATTATATATTGCATATTACATTATAAATATATAATTATAATAATGGTATAATACAATATAGTACTACATAATACTGATACAATTATATATTGTAATATGCAATATAATTATAATATATTGTTATTGTTAGTATTATTGCATTACATAATATTATAAATATTATATGTATAAACAGTATATCATATTATACATTGCCCCCTTGTGGCTGCATCTGAGCACTGCATGCATACATCCATAAAGGAATGGAGCTGATCCTATCTATACATGTATTTACTTATTTATTTACGACATTTGTATGCCTCCGTTCTCACCCCAAAGAGGACTCAAAGCAACATACAAGATATATATATACACACACAATATATTATGTTATTAGCATTGCACAATATAAGTATTGTATATTATTATATTGTACCATAACATTATATTGTAATATTATTAGTAATATTACATGTAATATAAATAATATTGTATTATTATTAGTATTATTGCATTGCATAATACAGGGTTAGTCAAAATGCATAGGCCAATAAGCCATTCAATTGAATGGCTTATTGGCCTATGCATTTTGACTAACCCTGTATTATAAATATTATATGTATATACATTATATTATATTATACATTGCCCCCTTGTGGCCTCACCTGAGCACTGCATGTATACATCCCTAGAGGCTAATTAGCTAATCTTTTTGATCTATAGACTGCCCTCTATTATTGGCAGTGGAGGTCCAGCCGCGGACGTGTTGACCCTTCCCTGGCTTTCCTAATGCTGCCCTTCTCCTTCCCCTCCTCTCTCCACAGGCCATGAAGGTCCTCTCCAAAAAGAAGCTCTTGAAGCAGTATGGATTCCCACGTAGGTTGGCTCTGCCTGGGGAGGGGAGTTCTTGCAAAACTGTCCCCAAATGTTTACAATGCAAATCTGCTCCCATCAAAGCGCACCCATTATTTGTGGACGCTATCCGATCCCTCCCGACAGATGACCACCCAGCCTCAATTTGAAAAACCTATATCAGAATCCTAGATTTGAAAGAGACCCCAAGGCCCATCCAGTTGGATTATAGCAGGATGGATATCTGTCTGGAGAGGCTTTGATTGTGTCCTGCTTTATGACAGAAAGGGGTTGGACTGGATGGCCTTTGGGGGACCCTTCCAACTGTGTTTCCATGATATGGATTTTGAACAGAGTGTAGATGGCCTTCTGTCAGGAGGGCTTTAATTGTGGCAGATGGAGGTTGGCCTGGATGGCCTTTGGGGGCCCCTTCCAACCCTAGAGTTCCATTAATTGTTGCTCCATTGACCTGGGAAGGAACGGTCCCCATAGATGGCAATGCTGCCCCATATATACCTTGAAGATTGGGTGCCATGGCTATGGCCTTTGGGGAGAGGTTCAGGGGTCAGTGTTGGTGCCCTCTTGACCTCTGGCTGTGTCCGTGTGCAGGCCGGCCTCCGCCCCGAGGGTCCAAGGGGGCGTCCGGAGGGGCCCCGAAGCCCATGGCCCCCCTGGACCGCATCTACCAGGAAATCGCCATCCTGAAGAAGCTGGACCACGTCAACGTTGTCAAGCTGATTGAGGTGGGTCTCCATCCATCCTTCCATCCATCCATTCATCCATCCATCCTTCCATCAATCCATCCATCCATCCTTCCATCCATCCATCCATCCATCCTTCCATCCATCCTTCCATCCATCCTTCCATCCATTCATCCATCCTTCCATCCATCCTTCCATCCATCCATCCATCCATCCTTCTATCCATCCTTCCATCCATCCATCCATCCTTCCATCCATCCATCCATCCATCCTTCCTTCCTTCCTTCCTTCCTTCCTTCCTTCCATCCATCCATCCATCCATCCTTCCTTCCTTCCATCCATCCATCCTTCCATCCATCCATCCTTCCTTCCTTCCATCCTTCCATCCATCCTTCCTTCCTTCCTTCCTTCCTTCCTTCCATCCTACCATCCATCCATCCATCCATCCATCCTTCCATCCATCCATCCATCCTTCCTTCCTTCCATCCATCCATCCATCCATCCATCCATCCATCCTTCCTTCCATCCTACCATCCATCCATCCATCCTTCCTTCCTTCCTTCCTTCCTTCCATCCTACCATCCATCCATCCATCCTTCCATCCATCCATCCATCCATCCATCCATCCATCCTTCCTTCCTTCCTTCCATCCATTTATCCATCCATCCATCCATCCATCCTTCCATCCATCCATCCATCCTTCCTTCCTTCCTTCCATCCATCCATCCATCCATCCATCCATCCTTCCATCCATCCATCCATCCTTCCTTCCTTCCTTCCATCCATTTATCCATCCATCCATCCATCCATCCATCCTTCCATCCATCCATCCTTCCTTCCATCCTTCCATCCATCCATCCATCCTTCCTTCCTTCCTTCCTTCCTTCCATCCTACCATCCATCCATCCTTCCATCCATCCATCCATCCATCCATCCATCCATCCTTCCTTCCTTCCATCCATTTATCCATCCATCCATCCATCCATCCTTCCATCCATCCATCCTTCCTTCCTTCCATCCATCCATCCATCCATCCTTCCATCCATCCATCCATCCATCCATCCTTCCTTCCATCCTACCATCCATCCATCCATCCATCCTTCCTTCCTTCCTTCCTTCCATCCATCCTTCCATCCATCCATCCATCCTTCCTTCCTTCCTTCCTTCCTTCCTTCCTTCCTTCCTTCCTTCCTTCCATCCTACCATCCATCCATCCATCCTTCCTTCCTTCCTTCCATCCATCCATCCATCCATCCATCCATCCTTCCTTCCTTCCTTCCTTCCATCCTTCCTTCCATCCTTCCTTCCTTCCTTCCATCCACCCACCCACCCACCCACCCATCCACCCACCCACCCACCCATCCACCTTAACCTTTTGCTTCCTTGTATTGTGGTTGGACTGAGAAACCTATTTACTCTTTCTTTCTTTCTCTCTTTCGTTCTTTCTTTCTTTCGTTCTTGTCAGGTCCTGGACGACCCTGCAGAAGACAATCTCTACATGGGTAGGTAAAGCACAACAGAACCTAATAATAATAATAATAATAATAATAATAATAATAGTGGTGTCGTAGGCCTTCATGGCCAGAATCATTGGGTTGCTGTGAGTTTTCCGGGCTGCCTGGCTGTGTTCTAGTAGCACTCTCTCCTGACGTTTTGCCCACATCTATGGCAGGCATCCTAATAATAATAATAATAATAATAATAATAATAATAATAGTGTTGTTGAAGGCCTTCATGGCCGGAATCATTGGGTCGTTGTGAGTTTTCCAGGCAGCCTGGCTGTGATCCAGAAGCATTCTCTCCTGACATTTTGCCCACATCGATGACAGGACTCCTCAGAGGTTGTGAACCTCATAATAATAATAATAATAATAATAATAGTGTTGTCGAAGGCCTTCATGGCTGGAATCATGGGTTGTTGTGAGTTTTCCAGGCTGCCTGGCTGTGTTCTAGTAGCACTCTCTCCTGACATTTTGCCCACTCAATGACAGGACTCCTCAGGGGTTAATAATAATAATAATAATAATAATATAATAATAATAATAATAATAATAGTGTTGTCAAAGGCCTTCATGGCCGGAATCATTGGGTTGCTGTGAGTTTTCTGGGCTGCCTGGCTGTGTTGTAGTAGCACTCTCTCCTGACATTTTGCCCACATCTATGGCAGGACTCCTCAGAGGTTGTGAGGTCTGTTGGAAACTAAACAAGGGATATTTATCTATCTGTGGGTGGGAGAAAGACCTCTTGTGGGAATGTTGCAGTTAATCACTTTGATTAGCCTTGCAAAGCCATGCAGCTTCAAGGCCTGGCTGATTCCTGCTGGGGAGAATCCATTGTTGGGAGGTGTCAACATTCCTCCTTTCTCCTTCTCTCTCTCTTTTTTTCTCTTTCCTAGTGTTTGACCTCCTCCGAAAAGGGTAAGTGGGTCCTGTACGCAGCCCGGGATCGCATTGGCCTTTGTCTCCGCCGCATCACACTCTCGGCTCACGTTCCGCTCGAGGTCTTAGTTGAAGGTTTTGAAGCAGAGGCTGGGTGGCCATCTGTCGGGAGGGATCGGGTGGTGCCTTCCTTTGTGGCAGGGGAAAACGGGGGTTGGCCTGGATGCCCCACAAATTCTCTATGTTTCCACTCACTTCGAGTTTGCGCTTCTTTCTAGTCCGGTGATGGAAGTGCCGACCGACACGCCGTTCTCCGAGGAGCAGGCCCGGCTCTACTTCAGGGACATTGTCTTGGGCATGGAATACCGTGAGTCACACACAAGCAGATCACAAAACCCATTCTCCGATAGGGATTTTTAACAGAGGCCGGATGGACCTCTGTCGGGAGGGATCGGATGGTACCTCTTTGCACAACAAAAGGAGGTGGGACTGGATGACCTTCAGAGATGCCCTCCAATTCTAGGAATCTAGTGTTATATGATTTTTAAGCAAAGGCTGGATGGCCCTCTGTCAGGAGGGATCGGGATGTGTCTTATGACACAAACTGGGTTGGACTGGATGGCCCCTTGGGGTCCCTTCTGAATCAATAGTAATAATAATAATAAATAATGATAATACTATAATAGTAATTATATCTTCCTACCTGGCAAAAAGATGGCCGCTTGGGGTCCCTTCTGACTCGAGAGCTCAATAATAATAATAATAATAATAATAATAATAGATAATGATAATACTATAATAGTAATTATATCTTCCTGCCTGGCAAAAAGAGGTTGGACTGGATGGCCTCTTCGGGTCCCTTTAGACTTGAGAGCTCAATAATAATAATAATAATAATAATAATAGATAATGATAATAATGTTAATAGTAATAGTAATAATAAGGATAGATAATGATAATGATAATACTATAATAGTAATTATATTTTCCTGCCTGGCAAAAAGAGGTTGGACTGGATGGCCTCTTTGGGTCCCTTCTGACTCTAGAACTCAATAATAATAATAATAATAATAATAATAATAGATAATAGATAATAGATAATAATAATATGATAGTAATTATATCTTCCTGCTTGGCAAAAAGAGGTTGGACTAGATGGCCTCTTTGGGTCCCTTCTGACTCTAGAACTCAATAATAATAATAATAATAATAATAATAGATAATAGATAATAAATAATGATAATACTATAATAGTAATTATATCTTCCTGCTTGGCAAAAAGGGGTTGGACTAGATGGCCTCTTTGAGTCCCTTCCGACTAGAACTCAATAATAATAATAATAATAATAGTCATAGTAATAATAATAATAATAGTCATAGTAATAATAATAGATAATAATAATAGATAATAATAGATAATGATAATAATATATTCGTAATTATATCTTCCTGCCTGGCAAAAAGGGGTTGGACTAGATGGCCGCTTGGGGTCCCTTCAATTCTAAGATTCTATGATCTGGATTTTTAAGCCGAGGGTAGATGGCCCTCTGTCAGGAGGGATCGGATGGTGTTTCCCTGCCTGGCAGAAATGGGGTTGCATTGGAAATCTCCTTAGGGCCCTTTCCAACTCTAGGACTCAATAATAATAATAATAATAATAATAATAATAATAATAATAATAATACAAAATCCAGCATCTATATCTCGTTTGCTGTGCCATACTGTGTTTTTGTGTCAGTAAAATAATAATAATAATAATAATAATAATAATAATAATAGATAATAGATAGATAGATAGATAGATAGATAGATAGATAGATAATAATAGATGATGAACAACAATAATATAATAGTAATTCTATGGCAAAGGGGTTTGGACTGGGATCCTGGGATCTGTCCATTGGAAGGCCTTTGGGGGTCCCTCCCAACTTGAGGATCCTGTCCTCGTTTCTCCTTGGTGGCTTTTGGAGGGTGTGCTTGTGTCTTTCTCCCCCCCCCCCCCGTGCCCCCCCCCTCTTTGCAGTGCATTACCAGAAGATCATCCACCGGGACGTGAAGCCCTCCAACCTGCTCCTGGACGACGAGGGTCGCGTCAAGATCGCCGACTTTGGGGTCAGCAACCAGTTTGAGGGCAGCGACGCCCAGCTGTCCAGCACCGCAGGGACCCCCGCCTTCATGGCCCCCGAAGCCATTTCCGACTCCGGGAAGAGCTTCAGCGGGAAGGTAGGGGGGGCGCCTGCAAGCCTGGGCCTTTATATAACATAATAATACAACACTATAATATAATATAATATAATATAATATAATATAATATAATATAGTATAATATAGTATAATATAATATCAATATAACATAATAACAGAACACTAATATAATACAATATTAATACAATATAATATAATAATACCACACTCATATAATATAATATAATGTAATATCAATATAACATAATAATACAACACTAATATAATATAATATAATATAATATAATATAATATAATAATACCACACTCATATAATATAGTATAATGTAATATCAATATAACATAATAATACAACACTAATATAATATAATACAATATAATATAATATAACCACACTTATATAATATAATATAATATAATGTAATCTCAATATAACATAATAATACCACACTCATATAATATAATATAATATCAATGTAACATAATAATACAATAATATAATATAATACAATATAATACAATATAATATAATATAACCACACTCATATAATATAATATAATATAATATAATATAATATAACCACACTCACATAATATAATATAATATAATATCAATGTAACATAATAATACAACACTAATATAATATAATAATACCACGCTCATATAATATAATATAATATAATATAATATAATATAATATAACATAATAACACAACACTAATATAATATAATAATACCACACTCATATAATATAATATCAATATAACGTAATACCACAACACTAATATAATATAATATAATAATACCACACTCATATAATATAATATAATGAAATATCAATATAACATAATAATACAACACTAATATAACATAATAATATAATATAATATTGTATAATATTGTATAATCTATATATAATGTTAGTTTGTGGGATGAACAGAACTCAAAAACCACTGGGTGACTTGACACCAGATGTGGACACAAGACCTCTCTCAGGCCAATGAGTGACCATCACCCATAAAAACACTGGAAAACACAGCGGAAGAGACTCAAAAAGCCATAAAACAAAACAAAACAGTACAGCGCATGCACATAACCACATCTATGCACACACAAAACACATATACACAGACTGGGCCACAGCAACACGTGGCAGGGGGTGGCTAGTATAATATAATATACCAGACACATATATGTAATGTAATATAATACAATATAATATCACATATTAATGTGTGGCATACATTATATTATATTGTATTACCATATTAGTGTGGTATTATTATATTATACGTTATATGTTATATTATGTGTAGTATATATGTGTATAGATAATAATATACCTCACACGTATATATTATAATATATAATGTATCACACACACATATAATATATAGTATAATAACGTCGTACATATATGTTATGATATAATATAATATAATATAATATAATATACACACCACACATAATGTAATATAATGCCACACATATATATATATATTGCTTTTTGTTTTTCCAGGCTCTGGATGTCTGGGCCATGGGCATCACCCTCTTTTGCTTCGTCTATGGAAAGGTGAGGTGCATATGCAAATGAGCCTATTAATTAATATGCACACTGGATTTCTTGTTTAATGGTAAACAATACCCCCTTTGGCACCCCTTTGGCTGTCCTTGCAGTGCCCTTTCATTGACGAGTTCATCCTGGCCCTTCACAACAAGATCAAGAACAAGCCCGTGGAGTTCCCGGAGGAGTGAGTTCTTTTCTCAAAGAGATGGGGTGGCCATCTCTCGGGAGGGCTTGGGTTGTGTCCTCCTGCGGTTGGACTGGGTGGCCCTCCGGGTCTCTTCCCACTCTAGGGTTCTGGACCCAAATGCTTCCTCTCTTTCCCCTCCCGTTTTCTTCCTTCCTTTCTTCTTTCCTTCATTTACTTTTCCTTCTCTTCCTTTTCCTTTTCTCTTTCTTTCTTCCCTTCCCCTCCTCTGCCATTCTTCTATCCTTTTAATCTCTCCCTCCCTCCTTTCTTTTTTCATTTTCCCCTCCCTCCCTTCTTTTCTCTCTCCCCTCTCTCCTTCTTTCTTTCCTTCCTTCATCTTTTATTTTCTCCCCTCCTTCACTCACTTTCTTTCTTTTCTTTTCCTTTCCTTCATTTTCTTCCTTCCCTCCCTTTTTTGTCCCTTTCTCCTTTTTTCCATTTCCATATACAACCCTTCCTTCTTTTCTTTTTCTTCCCTCTTTTCTTTCTCCCCTCCTTTCCTCCTCCATCTCTTCCTTCCTCCCCTCCTCCCCTCCTTTATTTCTTCTTTTCTTTCTCCCTCCCTCCTTCCATCTCTCCTTTTCTCCTTCCTTCCTTCCTTCTTTCCTTTCTCTCCTCTCCATCTCTCCTTTTCCCCTTCCTTTTACTTTTCTTTCTCTCTTCCTCTTTCCTTCCTTCTTTTCTTTCTTCTTCCTTCTTTCTTTTCTTTCTCCCCTCCATCCCTCCTTCCCTCCCTCCTTCATCTCTTATTTCCTTCCTTCCTTCCTTCCTTCCTTCACTTTTTCCTTCTTTCTTTCTTTCTTTCTTTCTTTCTTCCCTTCCTCCTTCTGTGTCTTGTTTTCTCCTTTCTTCTTTCCTTCCTCCCCTCTTTTCCTCCATTTCTTCTTTTCTTTCTCTCCTCCCTCCCTCCATCTCTCCCTCTGTCTCTCCTTTTTTCTTTCTTTCCTTATTTTCTTTTTCCCTCCGTCCTTCTTTCCTTTTTCTTCCTTCCTTCGTTCCTTCCTTCACTTTTTCTCTTCCTTCCTTCCTTCCCTTCCCTTCCTCCATGTGTCTTCCTTTCTCCTTCCTCCTTTTCTTTCTCCCCTCTCTTCCTCCTTCCTTCCTTCATTTCTTCTTTTCTTTCTCTCCTTGCTCTCTCCATCTCTCCCTCCATCTCTCCTTTTCTCTTTTTCTTTCCTTCTTTCCTTTTTTCTTCCTTCCTTCACTTTTTCTCTTCCTTCCTTCCTTCCCTCCCTCCATCTGTGTCTTCTTTTTCTCCTTCCTTCATCCCTTTCTTTCTCCCCTCTCTTCCTCCTTCCTTCCTTCATTTCTTCTTTTCTTTCTCTCCCTCCATCTCTCCCTCTATCTCTCATTTTCTCCTTCCTTCCTTCCTTTCTCCCCTACTTCCCTCCTTCATCTCTTCCATTCTCTCCTCTTCCCTCCTTTATTTCTTCTCTTCATTCTTCCCTCCATTTCTTCTTTTCTCCTTCCTTCCTTCCTTCCTTCCTTCCTTCCTCCCCTCTCTTCCTCCTTCCTTCCTTCATTTCTTATTTTCTTTCTCTCCCTCCATCTCTCCCTCTATCTCTCCTTTTCTCCTTCCTTCCTTCCTCCCTCCCTCCCTCCCTCCCTCCCTCCCTCCCCTCCTTTATTTCTTCTCTTCTTTCTTCCCTCCATCTCTTCTTTTCTCCTTCCTCCTTTTCTTTCTCCCCTCTCTTTCTCCAAACTTCATTTCTTCTTTTCTTTCTCTCCTTGCTCTCTCCATCTCTCCCTCCATCTCTCCTTTTCTCTCTTCCTTCCTTCTTTTCTTTCTCCTTTTCTCTCTTCCTTCCTTCTTTTCTTTCTCCCTTCCTCTTTCTCTTCCTCTCTCCCTCCTTCCAGGCCCTGGATCAGCCCAGAACTCAAGGACCTGATTTTGAAGATGTTGGAGAAAAACCCCGAGACACGCATCACCATCCCCGACATCAAGGTGAGCGAGGGAGTGAGGGAGCGAGTGAGTGAGGGAGTGAGTGAGTGAGGGAGTGAGTGAGTGAGTTAGGGAGCGAGTGAGCGAGCGAGTGAGGAGTGAGCGAGTGAGTGAGCAAGTGAGTGAGTGAGTGAGGAGTGAGTGAGCGAGGGAGGGAGTGAGTTAGGGAGGGAGTGAGTGAGTGAGGAGTGAGTGAGCGAGGGAGGGAGTGAGTTAGGGAGGGAGTGAGCGAGTGAGGAGTGAGTGAGCAAGTGAGTGAGTGAGCGAGTGAGGAGTGAGTGAGCAAGGGAGGGAGTGAGTTAGGGAGGGAGTGAGCAAGCGAGTGAGGAGTGAGCGAGCGAGTGAGCAAGTGAGTGAGTGAGCAAGTGAGTGAGTGAGCGAGGGAGGGAGTGAGCGAGCGAGTGAGGAGTGAGTGAGGAGTGAGTGAGCGAGTGAGCGAGCGAGTGAGTGAGTGAGCGAGCGAGTGAGGGGGAACAACCTTCAGGGGCTCTTTCTCCAACAAAGGGGCCAGTGGCGGGGGGTGGGGGCATTTTTCAACCACCTGAATGGGAAGAAATAACGACAAAAGTGAGGGAAACTGGGAACGTTCTCATTGTAAACACAGCTCTGACCCTTGGGGGGGTCTCCCCCCTCCCCCCCTCCCCCCCTTTTGCAGGGGCACCCGTGGGTGACCAAGTTTGGGGAGGACCCCCTCCCGCTGGAGGAAGAGCACTGCAGCATCGTGGAAGTCACCGAGGAAGAAGTCCAGAACTCCGTCAAGACCATCCCCAGTCTGCCCGCCGTGGTAGGACATCTGCCGGGAGGGCTTCGCAGACTCTTTTCCTTCCTTTCCATTCTTTCCCCTTCCCTCTTATTCTTCCCTTCCCCCTTCCTTCCTTTCTTTCCTCCATTCCATCCTCTTCCTTCCCTTCCTTTCTTTCTTTTTTCCCCTTCCCTCCTTCCTTTCTTCTTTCCTTTCTCCCCTCTTTTCTCTTCTTCATTTTTTCTCCTTCCTTCCTTCCTTCCTTCTTTCTCCCCTCTTTCCTTCCTTTCTTTTTTCTTTCTACCCTCCTTTCCCTCCTCAATTCCTTATTTTTTCCTTCCTTCTTTGCTTTTTTCTTCCCTATGTCCCTACCTCCTTTCTTTCTTTTTCCTTTCTCCCCTTCTTTCTTTCTTTCCTTCCTTCTTTCCTTTCTCCCTTTCTTCCTCCCTCCCCTCATTTCTTCTTATTTTTCCTTCCTTCCTTTGCTTCTCTTCTGTTTAGATTAGTGTTAGTAAATTAATCCATCATACAAATAAATCATGGATATTATTCTTTCTTTCTTCCTCTTTTTTTTTCTAACTCTTCTTTAGTGGTGTTTATGACCAAACTAATCTTAGCAAGGTGGTTAGTTAAATTTGTTGGTTAGTTATACATACAAGATTTACTGTATTATTATTATTATTATTAGTAGTAGTAGTAGTAGTAGTAGTAGTATTTGTTTATACCCTTCTACCCATTCAAGGATATGGTCTTTCTGACTTCCTCCTTTGCTTCCTTCCAGATCCTGGTGAAGGCTATGCTGCGGAAGCGCTCCTTTGGGAACCCCTTTGAAGCCCAGGCCAGGAGGGAGGAGAGGTCCATGTCCGCCCCAGGAGACCTCCTCATGTACGTCCTGCCTTCAAGACCCTCTCTTCTCGGGGGGGCCCTTCTTTGCATTTTGATATTGCCTCATTATTATTATTTTTATTATTATTCTAATCACCTCTCAACAAAAGATTGCCCCAGGCACTGCCAGGCCATTCAATGCTAATCAAGGTGGCCAGTTGAAACACTCACCCCTAGCTCCAGCAGACAAGAGTCCTTTGCCCCACCCCGGTCATTCCACAGATATATAAACCCCTTTTTTCCCAGTTCCAACAGACCTCACTCCCTCTGAGGATGCTTGCCATAGATGCAGGTGAAACGTCAGGAGAGAATGCCTCTAGACTAGTGTTTCTCAACCTTCCTAATGCCGCGACCCCCGAGTACAGTCCCTCATGTGGTGGTGACCCCCAACCATAATATTGTTTTCGTTGCTATTTCGTAACAGTCATTTTACTACTGTTATAAATCATCATGTAAATATCTGATATGCAGGATGTATTTTCATTCACTGGACCAAACTGGGCACAAATACCCAATACACCCAAATGTGAATGCTAGTGGGGTTGGGGGAGGATTAGTTTTGTAATTTGGGAGTTGTAGTTGCTGGGATTTATAGTTCACCTACAATCAAAGAGCATTCTGAACTCCACCAATGATGGAATTGAACCAAACTTGGCTCCCATGACCAATGGAAAACACTGGAAGGGTTTGATGGGCATTGACCTTGAGTTTGGGAGTTGTAGTTCACCTACATCCAGAGAGCACAGCCGACTCATGCAATGGTGGATCTGGACCAAACTTGGCACAAATACTCAATATGCCCAAATGTGAACACTGGTGGAGTCTGGGGAAAATAGATCTTTACATTTGGAAGTTGTAGTTACTGGGATTTATAGTTCATTACAATCAAAGAACATTCTGAACTCCACCAACAATAGAATTGGCTCAAACTTCCCACATGGAATCCCCATGACCATCAGAAAATACTGTGTTTTCTTATGGTCTTTGGCGACCCCTCTGACATCCCCTCACGACCCCCTCAGGGGTCCTGACCCCCAGGTTGAGAAACACTGCTCTAGACCATGGCCATATAGCCTGAAAAAACATCCAACAACCCATGAAAGCCTTCAACAATACAAAAGATTTTCCCAGGCTCAGCCAGGCCTTCAAATGCTAATGAAGGTGGTCAGTTGAAACATTCCCACCTAGCTCCAGCAGACAAGAGTCCTTTGTCCCACCCTGGTCATCATTCCACAGATATATAAACCCTTTTTCCTAGTTCTAACAGACCTCACTCCCTCTGAGGATGCTTGCCGTAGATGCAGGCGAAACGTCAGGAGAAAATGCCTCTAGAACATGGCCATATAGCCCGAAAAACCTACAACAACCCATTATTATTATTATTGGTTTATTATTATTGGTTTATTCTTTATTTAATATATTAGTTACTTTGTTACATCACCCCCCCCCAAAATACCATAAACATATACACATCATATAAAGAAGATAATATTTTTATTGGTACACTACCATATAGACCCCAGTTTCCATCCTACCCTTCCTTCCTTCCTTTCTATCGTTCTTTCTTTCTCCCTCTCCCTCCCTTTCTCTGTTCCTTTCTTTCCCTTCTTTTTCTCCTTCTTTCCTTTCTCCCTTCTCCAGCGCAGAGAGGGCCAGCCTCACAATCTCTCCATGGCAACATGACTCTCTTCCCTCATACACCTTCTTCTTCTGTTTTTTCTTCTTCCTTCCTTCCTTCCTTCCTTCCTTCCTTCCTTCCTTCATCTTCCCTTCTTTTTCTTTCTTTCCTTCCTTCCTCCCTTCCCTGATATACCTTCTCCTTCTCTCCTTCCTTCCTTTTCACTTTTCTTTCTCCCTCTCCTTTCTCCTTCCTTCCTTCTCTCCTTCCTTTCTCCTTTTTTCTTTCTTTCTTTCCTTTCTTCCCTCCCTCCCTCATACACCTTCTCCCTATTCTTTCTCCTTCCTTCCTCCCCCCTTCTTTTTCTTTCTTTCTTTCCTTCCTTCTTTTCATTCTCCTTCTCTCCTTTCTCTCTCCTTCCTTCCTTTCTCTTCCCTTCTGTTCTCTTTCTTTCCTTCCCTCATGCAACTTCTTCCTCTCTCCTTTCTTTATTTCCTTCTTTTTCTTTCCTTCCTTCCTTCCTCCTTTTCCTCCTATACCTTCTCTCTCTCTACTTTCTCTTCACTTCTCTTTCTTTTCTTCCTTTCCTCATAAACCTTCCCTCTCTCAATTCCCCTTCTCTTTCTTTCTTTCTTTCTTTCCTCCCTCCCTCCCTCCCTCCCTTCCCTCATACATCTTCTCCCTATTCTTTCTCCTTCCTTCCTTTCCCCTTCTTTTTTCCTTCCTTCCTTCCTTTCATCTTTCCCTCCCTCATACACATTTTCCTTCTCTCCTTCCTTCCTTCCTTCCTTCCTTCCTTCCTTCCTTCCTTCCTTCCTTCCTCTTCCCTTCCCGTCTCTTTTTTCCATCCCTCATGCAACTTCTTCCTCTCTCCTTTCTCTTTCCTTTCTTCTTTTTTTCTTCTTTTTCTTTCCTTCCTTCCTCCTCCCTTTCCTCTCACACAGTCACCCACTTCTTTCTTTCTTTCCTTTTGCCTTTCCTCATACACCTTCCCTCTCCTTTCTCTTTCCTTCCTTTTCTCCTCTTTTTCTTTCCTTCCTTCTTCCTCCCTTTCCTCTCACACACAGGCACCCACTTCTCTCTTTCTTTTTTTCTTTCCTTCTTTTCTTTTCTCTCTTCCCTCATACACCTTCTCCCTCTCTCCCTTCTCTTTCCTTCCTTTTCTTTCTTTCTTTCCTCCCTCCATCCTTCCCTCCCTTTCCCCTCACACAAAGGGTCACTCCCTGGGGTCGGTCCCCCTGCATGCCTGCATGTCAACGTTCTCTTTCTTTTCCCCCTCGTTCTTTTGTTTTCCCCCTCCGCTCGCTCGGTTTCCAGGCACGGCTTCCGCTTAAGCCCCTCCGTATACTTGCACCCGTCTTTAAGGTAACTTGGTGTCTGCTCCTCGTGGGTGGAGTGT
>NC_090031.1:35459215-35531715 GCF_037176765.1 Anolis sagrei
CCTCCGTCGCTCACGCTGTGTCCGTACGCTGTGTGTCCTCGCTGGGGTGCCGTTCATATCACACGCCTTTCTGCATGGCCAACGATGGCAACATTCACCAGCACAACATATTAGTTAAAGACAGGCGAAAGCCCAGGACCCGATGGGGACACGCATTCCAAAGGCAGGAAACGAATCTCCTGAATGGCAAGAGCAGTTATGTTTCCTGCAAATGCCGTGGAGGCTGCGTGGCCCTCTGTCAGGAGGGCTTTAACTGGGTTTCTATGCCTTTGCGGATCCCATGATTGAATATAGATGGCTTGGGAGCCTGGAGGGGTTGCTGTTTTGTCAAAAGATGGCCATCAGTCAAGAGAGATCAGATGGTGTCATTCTGTATAGCACAACGGGGTTGACCTGATGGCCCTTTGGGTCCCTTCCAACTCTTAAGATTCTATGTCTATTTTTTGCAGAATCTGGATGGCCATCTATTGGGAGGGCTTTGATTGTGTCTTCCTACCTGGCAGGAGGGTTGGACCAGATGGCCCTTGGGGCCCCTTCCAACTCTTTTAAGATTGTATGTATATTCTTTGCAGAATCTGGATGGTCATCTTTTGGGAGGGCTTTGATTGTGTCTTCCTACCTGACAGGAGGGTTAGACCAGATGGACCTTGGAGTCCCTTCCAACTCTTAAGATTCTATGTCAATTTTTAGCAGAATCTGGATGGCCATCTATTGGGAGGGCTTTGATTGGGTCTTCTTACCTGGCATAAAGGTTAAACTGGATGGCCCTTGGAGTCCCTTCCAACTCTTTGGTTTGAATTTTTAACAGTCTGGTTGGCCATCTGTTGGGAGTGATTAGATAGTCTCTTCATGCCCAGCAAAAGTGGGTTGACTGGATGGCCCTTGGGGTCTTTCTTCCAACTTGATTCAATGATGTGTAACTTTAGCAGAATCTGGATGACCATCTTTTGGGAGGGCTTTGATTGTGTCTTCCTACCTGGCAGACAGGTTGGACCGGATGGCCCTTGGGGTCCCTTCTAACTCTAGGATTCTATGATTTGTATTTTTAAGAGTCTGGCTGGCCATCTGTTGGGAGTGATTAGATAAGTCTCTTCATGCATAGCAAAAGTGGGTTGACTGGATGGCCCTTGGGGTCCCTTCCAAATCTAACATTCTGTGTCCATTTTTAGTAGATTCTGGATGGCCATCTATTGGGAGGGCTTTGATTGTGTCTCCCTACCTGGCAGGAGGGTTGGACCAGATGGTCCTTGGGGTAAGAGTCTGGCTGGCCATCTATTGGGAGGGCTTTGATTGTGTCTTCCTACCTGGCAGACGGGTTGGACCAGATGGCCCTTGGGGTCTTTTCCAACTCTTCTATGTCCATTTTTAGCAGACTCTGGATGGCCATCTATTGGGAGGGCTTTGATTGTGTCCTTACCTGGTAAGAGGGTTGGGTCAGATGGCCCTTGGGGTCCCTTCCAACTCTGGCTGGCCATCTGTTGGGAGTGATTAAATAGTCTCTTCGTGCACTGGATGGCCCTTGGGATCTCTCTTCCAGCTCGACGATTCGATGATGTGTGATTTTAGCAGAATCTGGCTGGCCATCTTTTAGGAGGGCTTTGATTGTGTCTTCCTACCTGCCAGGAGGGTTGGACCAGATGGCCCTTGGGGGTCCCTTCCAAATCTAAGATTCTATGTCCATTTTTAGCAGATTCTGAATGGCCATCTATTGAGAGGGCTTTCATTGTGTCTTCCTACCTGGCAGGCAGGTTGGACCGGATGGCCCTTGGGGTCCCTTCCAACCAGGATTTGTATTTTTAACAGTCTGGCTGGCCATCTGTTGGGAGTGATTACATAGTCTCTTCGTGCCCAGCAAATAAATAAATTTGTGCCCAGCAAAAGTGGGTTGACTGGATGGCCCTTGGAGTCTCTCTTCCAACTTGACGATTCAATTATGTGTAATTTTAGCAGAATCTAGATGGCCATCTATTGGGAGGGCTTTGATTGTCTTCCTACCTGGCAGGAGGGTTGAACCAGATGGCCCTTGGGGTCCCTTCCAACTCTAGGATGCTATTTGTATTTTGAACAATCTGGCTGGCCATCTGTTGGGAGTGGTTAGATAAGTCTCCTTCGTGTATAGAAGGGGGTGGGCTGGATGGCCCTTGGGTGCCCCTTTTGACTCCGCTCTTGCATGGCTCCATAAGATGTCCTTGCATTGGCCTCATTGCAAAATAGGCCTGCAAAGCCCCCTCCACGTGTGGTCCACGTTTGCCACAATTGCTCTATTGCCGAACCACAATTACGGTTCTCATTGCGCCGGCAGTCCCTATACATTGGTAAACAACTCCTTCTTGTCTGCAGCCCTGTTCCGCATGCAACATAGGGACATGGGATCTGGGTCATGTATGCAACGCACACTTTCCGCACCCCTTTAACGGCGTGGCTGCCGGGATTTGCGGCTTTTGCCGATTCCACGTGCTCCCTTTGGTGTTGTTAACCGTGCCTTATTATTCTATTTTCATTGAGGCCCCTTCCCAAGGCCGACCATGTTGTCGTCTGTTCTCTATGTTGCCGCTTTGAACCCTCCTGTTCTCGGTGCGCATGTCGCAAGTGTGTTTGGTGCGCAGGAAACACAACCCTCTATATGTTTATATATATGTATGTGCGTATGTATATAGCCACCTGGTAGCGCATGAGGCAATGTATGCGGCTGTCTTTCCGGGGGACGTCATGCTGTAAATATGTACCATGGACAGAAATCCTATTTTGGGGAGTTTTCCGTTCTTTTTTTGCATGTTTTTGTACTAATCTGGAGGAACCAAAGGGCCGAAGAGAAGGACACGCCAAGTCTCGGCAGACAAATAAAAGCGGGGGGAAAAATACACGTGTTGCAATTGTTTTTATTCCAACATCATTTCCCTTTCCTTCTTGGCGTGTACAAAACGAGACCTCCCCGCAATAAACTCAGTCCTGAACACATCTGAAAACGGGTCGGTCGGGTCCACAGAACGGCCAAGGACGTGTTCTCCAACCACGACATGCCTTCAAAGCCCCAACCGTGACTCCCAGGCCCCAGCTTCCTTCCTTGGGGGGGGGGGGGGGGTCTACTGACACTTGACGAAGCGCTTGAGCTCTTCCAGGAAGCGGATGTATTCCTGGTGCTCCAGTGCTGTGCTGAGGTCCACCAGCTCGTCCGCAAAGGTGTTGTCCACCCCTCGGTCGGCCAAGAAGTCCATCAGGTGGTCATACAGCGCCTGCGGAAAAAGCACATGAGCGACCTGACTCAGGTCTCTTCCCCCTGCACCACTTGGGACTCCAACTTCCAGAATCCCCAGAATCAGACAAGCCAGAAATAGGGGCTTCTGGGAGTTGAAGTGCAAAGCAGCCGGAGGGCTCGATCTTGCAGGAATCCCTGGCACAAGAGAGTAGGAGTCACAATTCCCAGACCCTTTTGAATATCCCTTTATCAGGACACAAAAAGGGATTTTCTGGAATACTGTGGTTTTAGCCATGCGTCAGCTTTTAACAGGTTTTATTTTTAATACTCTTTGTGTTTAATTCCATTTATTTTTAATATTCTTTGTGTTTAATTCCATTTATTTGTACTGCTATTTGTGTTTAATTATTATTATTTATTATTATTTACAACATTTATATGCCGCCCTTCTCACCCCAAATCAGAGCGGCTTACAAGGTATATAGACATACAATATATATTATTAGCATAGTACAATATCAGTATTAAATATTACTATATTGTACTATACCATCATATTGTAATAGTATTAGTAATATTACATGTAATATAAAATATATAATTATAATATCATAATATTCATATTTAATTTAAATACCATTTATTTTTACTACTCTTTGTGTTTAATTCCATTTATTTTAAATACTTTTTGTGTTTAATTATTATTTTTTATTATTTACATTTATATGCCGCCCTTCTCACCACGAATGAGACTCAGAGCGGCTTACAAGGTATATAGACATACAATATATATTATTAGCATAGTACAATATCAGTATTATATATTACTATATTGTACTGTACCATTATATGGTCTTATTAGTAATATTACAGGTAATATAAAATATATAATATCACATTATTAGTAGTATTTAATTCCATTTCTTTTTAATACTCTGCGTATTATTATTATTACTATTATTATTTACAACATTTCTATACCGCCCTTCAGAGTAGCATAGTACAATATCAGTATTATATATTACTTTACTGTACTTTATCATTATATTGTCATATAATTTCTGGGAGTTGAAGTGCAAAATATCCAGAGGGCTCAATTTTGCGGGAATCCCTGGCACGAGAGAGGAGGAGTCGCAATTCCCAGGCCCTTTGGAATATCCCTTTATCGCAGTGATTCTCAACCTGGGGTCCCCTGGTGTTTCTGACCTTCAACTCCCAGAAATCCTAACAGCTGGTGAACTGGCTGGGATTTCTGGGAGTTGTAGGCCAAGAACATCTGGGGACCCACAGGTTGAGAACCACTGCTTTATCGGGACAGAAAAAAGGGGATTTCCTGGAATACTGTGGTTTTAGCCATGCATCGGCTTTTAATGGGTTTTATTTTTAACACTCTTTGTGTTTTATTCCATTTTAATTCCATTTATTTTTTAATACTCATTGTGTTTAATTCCATTTATTTTAATACTTTGTGTTTAATTCCTTTTCTTTTTAATACTCATTTTGTTTAATTCCCTTTTAATTTCATTTATTTTTAATATTATTTGTGTTTAATTCCATTTATTTTTAATACTCTGTGTTTAATTCCATTTAATTTTTATACTGTCAAAGGCTTTCGTGGCTGGAATCACTAGGTTCTTGTGAGTTTTTTCGGGCTATATGGCCATGTTCTAGAGGCATTTTCTCCTGACGTTTCGCCTGCATCTATGGCAAGCATCCTCACGACCTCTGAGGATGCTTGCCATAGATGCAGGCGAAACGTCAGGAGAAAATGCCTCTAGAACATGGCCATATAGCCCGAAAAAACCCACAAGAACCTAGTAATTTTTATACTATTTGTATTTAATTCCATTTCTTTTTAATACTCTTCATGTTTAATTCCATTTCTCTTTAATGCTCTTTGTGTTTAATTATTTATTAATTTACAAAATTTATATGCCGCCCTTCTCACCCCAAAGGTGACTGACAAGATACATATACATACAATATATTGTATTATTAGCATAGTACAATATCAGTATATTACTTTGTGCTATACCATTATATTGTAATATTATTAGTAATATTACATGTAATATAAAACATATAATTATAATATCATATTTTATTAGTATTTAATTCCATTTTAATTCCATTTCTTTTTAATACTCTTTAAGTTTAATTATTATGATTTATTATTTACATTTCTACGCTGCCCTTCTCACCCCAAAGGGGACTCAGAGCGGCTTACAAGATATATACATACATACATTATATTATATTATTAGCATAGCACAATATCAGTATTATATATTACTATATTGTACTATACCATTATATTGTTATATTATTAGTAATATTACATGTAATATAAAATATATAATTACAATTTATTATTAGCATTTAATTCCATTTCTTTTTAATTCTATTTGTGTTTAATTATTATTATTTATTATTATTTACATTTCTATGCCGCCCTTCTCACCCTGAAGGGGACTCAGAGCAGCTTACAAGATATATATATATACAATATATTATATTATTAGCATAGTACAATATTTGCATTATGTATTACTTTACTGTACTTTATCATTATATTGTAATATTATTACAAGAGGAAGGAATGGGTAAAAAATCACCCGTGAGCCTAGCCTTGCCTAAGAAGATTCTGCAAAATGCATGAGGTGGACAGATGGCATGCAAAAAAGGCTGGCTTTGGGGGCTGCGAGGGCCAGGCCGCCCTTACCCAGTCCAGCGAATCCGTGTTGAGGGTGTAGCTGTTCTCCCGCCATTCCGACTCTCCGCTGGGCTGGAAGCTGACCTCCCGGATGGAGAAGATGTCGCTCTCCTCCTCCGCCTCTCCGTGGCCGACCTACGAGGGACACACACACAAGTCAACCCAACCTCTGCATTGGTTCAAGGGACAGGACATTATTATTATTAGTATTATTATTTACAGCATTTATATTCCACCTTTCTCACCCCACAGGGGACTCAGGGCGGATCACAATGCACAAATACATGGCAAACATTCAATGTATGATGTATATTGTGTATATACATATTTATTTATATTATTATAATGTAATGCTATATAATACTACCAATAATAATAATAATATATTATTATATATTCATATTAGATGTAATATTACTAATAATATTACCGTATAATGGCATAATACGGTAATATTTAATACTGATACTGCACTATGCTTATAATATAATAATAATAATAATAATAATAATAATATATTGTATGTGTGTGTGTATGTATGTATGTATATATACTTGTAAGCCGCACTGAGTCCCCTTTGGGGTGAGATGGGCGGCATATAATATGTTAATATTATAATATATACTACTAATAATGAAATGATACTATAATTATATATATCTATATTACATGTAATATTACTAATAATACTACCGTATAATGGCATAATACAATATAGTAATATTTAATACTGATACTGTACTATGCTAATAATATAATGTGTGTGTGTTATATGTATATATATATAGTAAGCCGCTCTGAGTCCCCTTTGGGGTGAGAAGGGCGGCATATATTATAATATGTTAATATTATAATGTAATATAATATACTACTACTACTAATGAAATGATACTATAATTATATATATATGTAATATATACATGTAATATTACTAATAATATTACCGTATAATGGCATAATACAATATAGTAATATTTAATACTGATACTGAGAAGGGCGGCATATAAATGTTGTAAATAAATATAAACGTCACAAATAAATAAATGCCACAGACACACAACACATATAGACAGACATATAGGCAGACACACAGAGGCTATTTAACTTTCTAGCTTCGTGAGAGTATTCTTTCTCAATTCCAGCCACCGGGGGAGCTATCGCTCCACTGTCCACTTGTGACACTGATGGAGATTTTTATGGCGTCGTAAATTAGTTAATTAGCCTCCTAAATTTCCTACTTGACAGATGCAACTGTCGGGCTGCAAAGGTCAACAGCAAGCTAGACAAATGGTGGGAAGCTCACTCCGACCCGGGCTGGCTTCGAACTCATGACCTCTCGGTCAGTAGTGATTTTAATGCATACACACACAATATATTTCAGACCCCCTTTCCCCATGATAACAATAACTCTTCCAGGAGTGGATTTCCCTTCCGAGGGGGGGGGGGTGGATTCCCCTCATTCCCAGTTGCTTCAGCCCTGTTCTTAACTGTGAGTCGTTTGTCAGTCGGATGTTTGCAACTTGGGAACGGCCCACACGGGCCTCCACTCACCTCGTCCTCAGGGTAGTGGCAGTCCAGCACCAGGGTCTGCTTGGTGTCATCTTTGGTGACTTCCACAACAAAGTTCGGGGTCGACGTGAGATCCGGCTGCAGGAAAAAAACAGACCTCTGTTTAGCCATCTTGATCACTGCCTTCCCTTTGGGAGAACTGGTGGAGTCTTCGTGAACAGAGTACGCATGGCCCTCTGTCGGGAGGGTTTGGGTTGCATCTTCCCACCTGGCTGAAAGGGGTTGGACTAGATGCCCTTTGGGGGCCTCTCCCAACTCTAGGATTCCACTGCCATTCTGTAAGCTGCTGGCAATACTGGAAAGGTTTGGGGGGAATTCACCTTGATTCACAGTCCTTGTAGGTACTGGGATTTATAGTTCACCCGCAATCAAAGGGAACTCTGGACCCCACAATGATGGACCTGGGCCTAACTTGGCGCACAAAACCCCCATGACCAACAAAAGAATGTAGGAGGGACTTGGGGGGATTCATCTTGATTTTTAGGATTTATAGTTCACCTACATCCAGAGAGCAATGTCAACACAGTAATGGATCTGCACCAAATTCAGCACGCATACCCCATATGCCAAAATTTGAATACTGGTGAGTTGGGGGGGGGGGGGGAGGGATTGGCCTTGACATCGGTTAGTTGTACGTACTGGGATTTATAGTTCAATTGTGATCAAAGTGCACTCCGCACCCCACCATTGATGGAACTGCGTCTAACTTGGCACACATAACCTCCATGACCAAGGAAGGATTTGACAGGACTGACCACAGTGGGAGTTGTAGTTCACCCTGCAGCCAGAGAGCACACTGAACCCCACTGAGGATGCATCTAAAGCAAATTTGCCTAACATGACAAACTAAATATTGATGGGTTTTCAGGGAGTTCCCCTGGCATGATGGGAGTTGTAGTTCATCTAGAATCTTAGGCATTTGGGACAATTAAAAAGTGGCTTCTTCTAATAGCCCGGGCAATGCCAGGGACCCAAGCTAGTCTATAATAAAAGGACCCCCACTTACTTCTTGCTCGTCCGGCTTCTGTCCTTCTGGAGCCTCGTCAAAACTCGGCGGGATGCTGTTGTTGATGTTGAAGGACACCGTGACCCTGTGGACGGAACCAGGAGGAGGAGCCCAAGGTGAGCAAACTCCAGAGAGATATAACAAGAGGGGTGGGAGACCCCCACCTGACCCCACCCAGGAGGAGGAGGAGGCGCCCCTTACGTCTCGCCGGCCACTTTCCGCGCCAGCTTGGCCTCGGTGCCTTGGACGTCCAGCTCCCAGCCGCCGGACATTTTGGGCAATGACTTGTGCTTCTGGATCTTCTTCTCCTCCTTGATTTCGTCCACCAGGAACTCCGCAAAAGCTTTGTCGCCTGCCAAGAACACACAGGTGAGAGCTATCCACCTAATCCAGTGTTTCTCAACCCTCCTGATGCCACGACCCCTTAATACAGTTCCTCATGTTATGTTGACCCCCAACCATAACATTGTTTTTGTTGCTACTTCAGAACTGTCATTTTGCTTCTGTTATGAATCGTTGTGTAAGTATCAGATAGGTAGGATGTGGCACAAATACCCAATACACCCAAATTTGAATACTGGTGGGGTTGGGGGGGGGGGTTGATTTTGTCATTTGGGAGTTGTAGTTGCTGGGATTTATAGTTCAGCTACAATCAGAGCATTCTGAATTCCACCAACAATGGAACTGAACCAAATTTGGCACACAGAACTCCCATGACCAACAGAAAATACTAGAAAGGTTTGGTGGGCATTGGCCTTGAATGTTAGAGTTGTAGTTCACCTGCATCCAGACAGAACTACGGACTCAACCAATGATGAATCTGAACCATACTTGGCACGGATACTCAATATGCTCAGATGTGAACACTGGTGGAATTGGGGGAAAATAGACCTCGACATTTGGGAGTTGTAGTTGCTGGGATTTGTAGTTCACCTACAATCAGAGAGCATTCTGAACCTCACCAACGATAGAATTGGGCCAGACTTCCCAAACAGAATCCCCAAGACCAACAGAAAATACTGTATTTTCTGATGGTCTTTGGTGACCTCTCTGACACCCCCTCATGACCCCCACAGGGGTCCCAACCCCCAGGTTGAGAAACACTGACCTAATCTATGGACCTATCTATGTATTTATTATTTATTTGCGACATGGATATGCCGCCCGCCCTTCTCCCCTTACTCAGGGGACTCAAAGCGGCTTACAAAATATATACATACAATATAATATATTATTAGTATAGTACAATATCAGTATTATATATTACTATCAATATATCTAATCTATCTGTAGCTATTATCTATGCAACTATGCATCTAATCTATGCATCTGCCTATCTGATCTATCTGTATTTATCCCTCTATGCAACTATGTATGCATGTCTGTATCTGATCTATGCATCTGTTTATCTAATCTAGCTGTCTCTTTGTAGCTATGCAACTATGTAAGTATATCTGTATCTATCCTATGTATGTGTTTATCTGTCTAAGCCAGGGATCCTCAAACTAAGACTTGAGGGCCGGATGCGGCCCTCCAAGGTCATTTCCCCAGCCCTCGCTCAGGGTCAACCTAAGTCTGAAATGACTTGAAAGCATGACAACAACAACCAGCCCACACCAAAGCTCCCATAATTACATTATTATACGATTATTATATATATATATATATATATATATATATATAATTCTAACATTATTATAATATATAATATAATATTATAAAATTATATATAATATATTATTATTATTATTATTCTCTTCCTAGGCACAGAGATCCTATTCCCAGAGAGAACGCATTCAAAACCCTATTTTCAGAGAATATTTTTATTTTGTTATTATTATTATTATTATTACTTGTGGTGTCAGGAGCGACTTAAGAAACTGCAAGTCGCTTCTGGCGTGAGAGAATGGGCCGTCTGCAAGGAGGTTGTCCAGGGGACGATGCCAGGCGCGTGGCCAGGAGGTGAATGGAGGAGGAGGAGGAGGCTCACCTTCAGTGTGGAGGCCCGCGCATGCGCAGGGGGCGGAGGGCAGGCTCCTGAGGCCTCCCCCTCCCCCGCGAGGCCTGCGCTCCTGGAGCTGCCACAGCGAGCGGGTGAAGGGCCGGGCGGCGGGGAGCAGCCGCGGAGCCAGGCTGGAGGCGCCCGTCCGCGCCTGGAAAGGCCGAAGCGCCGCGGAAGCCGAAGAGCGGAGGACCCGAGCGAGCAGCATGGCCGTCTGAGGGGAAAGGAACGCGCACCGGAAGTGGAAGCAGCAGCAGCAGAAAGCCGGAAAGGGCGGGGAAAAGCACATCCCCGCTAGTGCGCACGCGCATCAAAGGTTCCCGCCCCTTTCTCATTCCCGGCGTGTTGCCTTCCCGCCCTCACTGCGCACGCGCCGAAGAGATAGAAGAGAACTCCCCGCTAGTGCGCATGCGCAAAAAATGTGCCCGCCCCTTTCTCTTTGCGGCGCGTTGCCTTGCCGCCCTCACTGCGCACGCGCTGGAGAGATAAAAGGGAGCTCCCTCGCTACTGCGCATGCGCATCAAAGGAGCCCGCCCCTTTCCCTTTGAAGCGTGTTGCCTTCCCGCCCTCACTGCGCACGCGCCGGAAAGAGACAAGCGAGCTCCCCCGCTAGTGCGCATGCGCATCAAAGGTGCCTTCACACTCTCACTACGCACGCGCCGGAGAAAGAGAAAAAAGAGAGCTCCCTCGCTAGTGCGCACGCGCATCAAAGGTTCCCGTCCCTTTCCCTTTCCGGCGCGTTGCCTTCCCGCCCTCACTGCGCATGCGTTTGAGAGAAAAAAGGGGCGGATACCTTCTCCCTTCCCCGCCCCCTCACTCTCAGCGCTCGTCGATTGGCCGGCTGCGAAATCCTTTCCACGCCTCATCCGTTTCCGGAGAGTGGCGCCTGCGCAGTGTGAGATTCTCACGCAGAGGCGGCGAAGGCGGCCGCCATTACGAGTCCTTCGCCTGAGAGGAAAAGAGAGAAGAAGGAAGGAAGGAGGGGAGGAGAGAAGGGAAGATACCAGGCCGGAAGGTCAGTAGTCATCCCGAATTTTATTCCCCGCTATAATTGGGCTTATTTGCATATGCATAATGAGATACTTTAGAAAAGAAGGAGCGAGAATGGGTTTCTGGTTTACGCCAAGGAGGCGCCCGAAGCAGGACTAGGCCCACGCTTGGCGCATTTGCATACTGTTTGCTGATTGGCTACTCTTCCTCCTGCCCGCGTCTGATTGGCCAAGGCCTTGCTCCTTGGCCTAGGCTGGAAATTGAAGTCTTCTGCACACACTTCACTAATTACTCCTGTGCTTATTATTAATTAATTAATTACAATAAATTAACACAGGAGTAATTAGTAAAGACACACAGAGTGTGTGCAGAAGACTTCAATTTCCAGTCTAGGCCAAGGACTCATGTCTTATTAATAATATTAATTAATATTAATAATAATTAATGATAAGAATTTTATTTAACTGCCCCTCCCCATTATTTATTTATATTTGTATCCCACTTTATCTCCATATTGATACTCAAAGCAGCTCACAATAAAAATATTACAACTTCAGATATTCAATAATAAAACGGTAATATATATATAGTTGTGTGTGTATTATATATTAACAATAATATTATGTTTAATATATTATCATTATGGTGCATTATTGTGTATTGTTATATTGTATAATTATATAAATAAAAATGTAATGTTCGTTTGTGGGATTAACATAACTCAAAAACCACTGGACAAATTGACACCAAATTTGGACACAAGACACCTAACAGCCCAATGTATGTCCTTCACTAAAAAAAAAGATTTTGTCATTTGGGAGTTGTTGTTGCTGGGATTTATAGTTCACCTCCAATCAAAGAGCATTCTGAACCCCACCAACGATGGAATTGAACCAAACTTGGCACATAGTTCTCTCATGACCAACAGAAAATACTGGAAGGGTTTGGTGGGCATTGGCCTTTGGTTTTAGAGTTGTAGTTCACCTACATCCAGAGATCACTGTGGACTCAAACAAGGATGGATCTGGACCAAACTTGCCATGAATACTCAGTATGCCCAAATGTGAACATTGGTGGAGTTTGGGGAAAATAGAAACTTGACATTTGGGAGTTGTAGTTGCTGGGATTTGTAGAGAGCATTCTGAACCCCACCAACGAATTGGGCCATAGAACCCCCATGACCACCAGAGTGGGCCACAGCAACTCGTGGCAGGGAACGGCTAGTTATATAAATAAAAATGTAATGATTTATTGTGGGATTGGCATAACTCAAAAACCACTGGACAAATTGACACCAAATTTGGACACAAGACCCCTCTCAGGCCAACGAGTGACCATCACTGGAAAACACTGACAAACACTGGAAAACACAACAGAAGAGACTTAAAAAGCCGAAAAACAAAAAAAAAATACATTACAAAGCATGTGCAAAACCACATATACACACAAATACACATATACACACAAATATATACGCACACACATACACACAAACACAAAACATATATACACAGGCTAGACCACAGCAATGTGTGGCAAGGGAGGGCTAGTATATTATAGATAGGCAGGTGCATATTATATAATACATGTTATATGACATTATAGTGGTATAGTACAATATAATAATATACCATAGTAATGTATTATACTAATAGTATATATTAATAACATGTTTGTTTCCCTTCCCTTAGGCCTGACCTGCGGCCATGGCAACTGGCGTGTTCCCTCCCTTCCGGGGGCCCTGCCCTCCGATGCCGGCCCCTATGGCTCCGCTGCCAGACTACATGTCCGAGGAGAAGCTCCAGGAGAAAGGTACGATATGTTCACGCTCTTATATCGCCTTGTTAGTTGACATAGCCAGGCTGATCTGTCAAATTATTCCGTCATAGGTCTATGTTATTTAATCAGATTTAAGAGTTTTTACTGCTTATTATAATACCATTGACATTTAATTATATTTTAATATTGGCATATTTTTAGGTGGATTTCAATTGTATGCATTGGTTTTACAATAAGCTGCTTTGAGTATTTTTTTAGAGAAATATAGCAAGATCTAAGTAATAATAATAGTTTATTTATATACCATTAATATTGAATTCTATTTTAATGTTTGTGTATTTTAGGCCTTAAATTGTATTGGCCTAAATGTAAGATACTCCCTGACCAAACTTTGCATAAAATGACCTCAGAAGCACTTTATTTTATGGTTCGTGCAATTAAATCCTTCCCTGTCCCCGGATCCTCCTTCTAATAATTTATATTGTCCTATCTCCCAGCGTTTAACAAATTTATCATTGAGTTCGGCCTTGCCCAGCCTAATCCTCTGTGTTTTAATGTTTGATTTGCTTTTGTTCTTCATTTATTATATTGCTTTTGCATTTGATGTATTTTATTTCTGGTTTTGTTATGCTTTTGTGTTATATTATGATACTGTATTTTTGGACAAGGCCTCATGTAAGCCGCACTGAGTCCCCCTGGGAGAGATGGAGCGGGGTATAAAGTATTATTATTATTATTATTATTATTATTGGCTTCACTCTATTTATTTGTTTTATTTATTTATTTACTGTGCTTATATACCGCAATTCTCAGCCCAAGGGCAACTCTAAGCCCCTCTGAGTCTCTTATTCATAGAGAAAAAAAGCAGAGTATAATAAAAATAATGAGTAAATCCCTAATATACGACAGGCCTTAATTATAGGATCCTGGCAGTATCATTCCCTTTGGGCGGGGGGTGCTTTGGCTCTTTTGGGGAAAGCTCTGCCTCTATTGTGAGTGTGTTCTGGCTTTCGCAGCCCGCAAATGGCAGCAGCTGCAGGCCAAGCGCTACGCTGAGAAGCGGAAGTTTGGCTTTGTGGATGCGCAGAAGGAGGACATGCCTCCGGAGCATGTGAGGAAAATCATCCGTGACCATGGAGATATGACCAACAGGAAGTTCCGACATGACAAGCGGGTCTATTTGGGGTGAGGAAGGAGCTTAGCATGTGGGGGAACCTGGCTGGCTTTGGGGAGAGCCAGAAGGCTCGGTCTGGGGTTCTTTGGGCTGAACTCCTTGCCATTTAGCAACCAAAGCTTCCCTCTTTGTAACTTCTGTGATCTCCACCAGGGCGTTGAAATACATGCCTCACGCGGTGCTGAAGCTCTTGGAGAACATGCCAATGCCCTGGGAGCAGATCCGTGACGTCCCCGTCCTGTACCACATCACTGGCGCCATTTCCTTCGTGAATGAGATCCCGTGGGTCATTGAGCCCGTCTACATCGCCCAGTGGGGGTAAGCGGGGGGCCCTTCCAACCCTTACTTCTCCATCAATGTTGTGGGAAACACCTTTTGTAGAGCATAACTTGTTAGAAAAGCATGACCTTTCAGAGAAGAGCCAAACGCCCTTGAGAGTAGAATCTTCTCTTGTGGGATACAACCAGATATAATTATGTAAAACTAGCTGTACCCGCCACATGTTGCTGTGGCCAACCTTCCCCCCTCTTTCTCTCCTTCTCTCCTTCCCTCCCTCTTTCCTTCCTTCCCTCTTTTTCTTTCCCTCCCTCTTTCTTCCTTCTCTACCTGTTTCTTTTCTCACTTCCTTTACTCTTTGGTTCCATCCTTCCTTGTCTCCTTCCTTCCCTCCCTCTTTCTTTCGTTCCTTCTCTCCTTCCTTCCCTCTTTCACTTTTTATTTCATTCTCTCCTTCCTTCTCTCCTTCCTTCCTTCTCTACCCTTCTTTCTTTCCTTCTTTCTCTCCTTCCTTTCTTCTTTCCCTCCCTTTTTCCTTCTCTATACATTCTTTCCTTCCTTTTCTCCTTCCCTCTTTCTCTCCCTCCTTCTCTCCTTCCTTCCTTCTCTAACCTTCTTTCTTTCCTTCTTTCTCTCCTTTCCCTCCTTCTCTCCTTCCTTCCTTCTCTACCCTTCTTGCCTTCCTTTTCTCCTTCCCTCTTCCAACCCTCAGATTCTATGATTCTATGACATGATGGGCTGGATGGCCACCTGTCGGGAGGGATCGGATTGTGCTTTTCCTGCCTGGCAGAAAGGGAGTTGGGCCGGATGGCCTTTTGTGGGGGGATCCCTTCCAACCAGACGCCTGGATCTCTCTCCAGGTCCATGTGGATCATGATGCGGCGGGAGAAGCGTGACCGGCGGCACTTCAAGCGCATGCGCTTCCCTCCTTTTGACGACGAGGAGCCCCCCCTGGACTATGCCGACAACATCCTGGACGTGGAGCCCCTCGAGGCCATCCAGCTGGAGCTGGACCCCGAGGAGGACGCCCCCGTCCTGGACTGGTTCTACGACCACCAGCCCCTGAAGGACAACCGCAAGTGGGTCTCCCCCTCGGGTTCGGGGCTGGGGGGGCAGTGTTTACATCCGGGCATGACCCTCCCCTTTCTCCCTTCAGGTACGTCAACGGCTCCACCTACCAGCGCTGGCAGTTCACCCTCCCCATGATGTCCACGCTCTACCGCTTGGCCAACCAGCTGCTCACGGACCTGGTGGACGACAACTACTTCTACCTGTTTGACCTGAAGGCTTTCTTCACCTCCAAGGCCCTCAACATGGCCATCCCCGGCGGGCCCAAGTTCGAGCCCCTCGTCCGGGACATCAACCTCCAGTGAGTCAGGAAGAGATCAAGAGAAATGCCACTTTATCTATCTATTAGTTTCCTTCCTCTCCTCTCCTCTCGGCTCGACAGAGTTCATATTCTTGTCATAGAAAAATTACAAGCAGAGACGGGCAAGAATATATAAAATTATTACATTATGTACTTGAGAGTGTATAAGTTGGTTCAGTGAGCTGAGAGAAATGTGGGAGGATGTGAAGAGTATGGGAGTTGTGAAATGCCTGGAGGATTGACTGATTGTGCTGTAAGTGGGAGGTGAGTGAGTTCTGATAAGAGTGCTTGGTGTTAGTGGTGAGAGAGTGAATTATCCAACATAGGAATGGCTACAGCGGACCCTTGTGCCAAAAATGACATTTTGCACTTTTACGATCTCCTGAGGGACTCGTTCAACCACGTGTTGTTTCAACTCAGGTTTTTAAACGAGAAAATGGACCATCTCCTTAGAGGCTTTGCCTCTTTCTCAGGAATTACTGTGCAATCTAATCCTCCAAAGACTGAAGACTCTCTCTGTGCAGACTTAGCTAAGGACTTGTGTCGAAATGGGGAAGAAAGCACCTTAGAACATTCGGAACATAGGATGGAGGGAGGGAGGGAGGGAGGGATCAATGATGAGACATCTGAGGGAAAAGGAGAACCTCTGGGCATACATAGGAACAGGAACATCTGGAAGTGGCAGCGGTCTGTGTTGGCTACCCAGAGAACGGCCAATAATATAACACCTGGCCTTATGGATCAGCCTAATGCACATTATGATCGGAATCAACACCTTCCCACGGACAATTTTGCTGTGGACATTGCCGATCTAATGATAAACAGAGGCAGATGGACCTCCAAGAGGGCGGTTTGTAATTCCTTGGCCCAAATCCTGGGAAAAAGATCACAGGATATAAGATTAAAAGCCATAGTGTGGTTGTGGAGGGATTATCAATCCTCTGACCGCTCCACCCGTCTTCAAATTTCACCTGAAGACAACACTTGGCTTGGTGACCTAATGGCCAAACAACCTGGCCTGAAGAAATGGGGCATCACCATTAGGAGGGTAGTTGTGGACCCCAACATTCGCCCCTTGTTTGACCCCGGGCTCTCATCCCACCATGTTCCATCTGGCTCCCGGGCAAATTCCACAACTAGTTCACCAGTTAGGGCCCCCCCTCCTGGTTCGTATAATTATGAGACTCCATCTGTCCCAGTTGTTCCTACTCAGCTAGCCACACTCCCTCGCTCGAGAACGCTTCCTTTATTCAGCCCACTCAGCTCCCTCGATGTCTCTTTATCTACCTCAACATCGGATTCATCCCTACCAAATGCCCAAGGGAGATTATTCCCCAGCCCGACTTCCTCCTCTGAGAGCTGACTAGACCCGGGCCGGGCGGGGGGGGGGGGGGGATGGTTCCAGAGAAGGGGGGTGCTATTCGAGTCGTGTGGGGAAGGAGATTTGCGGTCCATAAACATCCCAGGGAGAAGCGCAACAGAGTTTTTGTGACCCTGGAAAAGGTGAGTAGTGGTAGGCTCCTTGGCAGCCCCCTTGGTCTTAAGGTCCTCTTGATCAATGCCAGGTCCGTCAATAGCAAGACCGCAGCCATCCAGGACTTGATCCTGGATGAGAGGGCGGACCTGGCATGCATTACCGAGACCTGGTTGGACGAGGTGGGGGGTGTAAACCTTTCCCAGCTATGCCCACCAGGTTTTGGAGTGCATCAACAGGCCAGACAAGGGGGGCGGGGAGGAGGGGTCGCAGTGGTCTTTAGGCAATCCATCGCCGTGACCAGATGCGTTGTCCTGCAGACTTCTGGGTTTGAGTGTGTCCATCTGAAAGTGGGGAGCCGTGACAGTGTGGGGTTCCTGCTGGTGTATCGTCCACCCCGAGATCCAGCAGCTTCCCTGTCTGAGCTAGCGGAGGTGATCTCTAATTCGGCCTTGGTCTCCCAGCGCCTGGTGGTGTTGGGAGACTTTAACATACACGCCGAGACCACTCTATCTGGCGCAGCTCAGGACTTTATGGCCACCATGACGACCATAGGTCTGTCACAGATAATATCTGGCCCCACTCATCAAGCTGGACACACTCTTGACCTTGTTTTTGTGGCGGACAATGAAATGATCAGAGTGGAAGAGCAAAACATTCTTCCAGTGTCATGGTCTGACCATCATCTGATCACCTTTAGACTTACTGCGACCCTAAACCTTCGCAGGGGTGGAGGACAAATTAAGATGGTCCGCCCTAGGAGACTGATGGATCCGGATGGATTCCTGAGGAATCTTAGGGTTCTTCCTGCCTTGGAGCCTGGCGATTCTATCGACGCCTTGGTAACTCTCTATAATGGGGAGATGGCCAGGGCGTTAGATACGATCGCACCTGAACGCCCCATCTCGTTGCGCCGTGACAGGCCATCTCCTTGGTTCACCGAGGAGCTGGCTGTGATGAAGCACACGAGAAGGGGGCTAGAGCGCAAATGGAGGAAATCTCGAGATGTGTCTGACCGAGCACGGGCTAGAGCCTCTCTTAAGGCGTACTCCGCGGCTATACGGGTGGCCAGGAAATCATTCACGACTGCCCGTATAGCGTCTGCAGCAAATAAATCATCGGAGCTGTTTCGGGTCGTGGGAGAGCTCCTCCACCCACCAGTGGTGGAGGAGGTCCCTGACGACCCTGCAGCTCGGTGTCGCGATTTCGCACACCATTTTGCAGACAAAGTCGCCCAGATACGTCTCGAGCTCGACTCCAATTCCATCGCAGTGCCAGAAGAGGTGACGGAGGTACCTGCTTATCCAATTTTGTGGGATTCTTTTAGGCTTGTTCTTCCTGAAACCGTGGAGGAGATTCTTGGGGCTGTGAGAGCGACCACCTCATCTCTCGACCCTTGCCCATCTTGGCTCATTAAATCAGCCAGAGGGGGGTTGTTGGACTGGTTTGTACCGATTGTTAATGCATCGTTGGAGCAAGGAATTTTCCCATCTAATTTGAAGCAGGCTGTGGTTCGCCCACTTATTAAAAAAGCTTCCCTTGACTCCACGGTGCTGAACAATTACAGGCCAATCTCCAACCTTCCCTTTTTGGGTAAGGTGCTGGAGAGGGTGGTCGCCTCTCAGCTCCAGGGTTTCTTAGATGACATCAATTACCTAGATCAATCACAGTCCGGTTTCAGGCCTGGTCACGGCACCGAGACAGCCTTGGTCGCCTTGGTGGATGACCTCCGCAGAGAGCTGGACAGGGGGAGTGTGACTCTGCTGGTTCTCTTGGACATCTCAGCGGCTTTCGATACCATCGACCATGGTATCCTTCTGGGTCGTCTCTCTGGGATGGGCCTTGGGGGCACGGTTCTATCGTGGCTCCAGTCCTTCCTGGAGGGACGAACTCAGATGGTGAAGCTGGGTGACGCCTGCTCGGACCCCTGGCCTTTGACCTGTGGGGTCCCGCAAGGCTCTATTCTGTCGCCCATGCTCTTCAACATCTACATGAAACCGCTGGGAGAGGTCATCCGGGGTTTTGGAGTTGGGTGCCATCTCTACGCAGATGACACGCAACTCTACTACTCCTTTCCACCTAACTCCAAGGAGGCTTCTCAGGTGCTAGACAAGTGCCTGGCCGCTGTGTCGATCTGGATGAGGAAGAACAAGCTGAAAATCAATCCCGATAAGACAGAGGTCCTCTTGGTCGATCGTAAGCCGGATCGGGGTATAGGGTGGTTACCTGTGTTGGACGGGGTTACACTCCCCCTGAAACCTCAGGTCCGCAGTTTGGGTGTCCTCCTGGACTCTTCGCTTACACTTGAGGCTCAGGTGTCGGCGGTATCCGGGAGGGCTTTTGCGCAACTGAGACTCGTGCGCCAACTGCGACCATACCTCGTGAAGGCTGATCTGGCCGGGGTGGTCCATGCCTTGGTCACCTCTAGAATTGACTACTGCAATGCGCTCTACGTGGGGCTACCCTTGAAGACGGCTCGGAAACTGCAGCTGGTCCAACGTGCAGCAGCCAGAATGCTAACTGGAGCTCATTATCAAGAGAGGTCTACCCCTCTGTTCAAGGAGCTCCACTGGCTGCCTTTCATCTTCCGAGCCCAATTCAAGGTGCAGGTGCTTACCTATAAAGCCCTAAATGGTTTAGGACCACCCTACCTGCGTGACCGTATCTCCATCTACGAACCTACATGCTCGCTTCGATCATCTGGGGAGGCCCTGCTCGTGATCCCGCCTGCATCGCAAGCGCGTTTGGTGGGGACGCGGGACAGGGCCTTCTCCGTGGTGGCCCCCCGACTCTGGAACGCCCTCCCAAAAGATCTCCGACAGGCCCCTACACTAACAGCTTTCAGAAGGAACCTGAAAACTTGGCTGTTCCGCTGTGCCTTCCCGGATTAGGAACCCCATCCCAAGTCCTAATAGCACTTTAGCACAGTTAATATTGCTGCACACCGTACTTTAATCCCGACGCCCCTCCTACCATTTCAGCACTTTTAACCTTGTACCTCTCACCGGCCGAACCAGTTTTTATATTGTCCCGATGTATAGTTACTGTTGTATTGCTAATTTTGATTTGATTTGTTTTTGTTTTTAATTTGCTTTGTTATGTTTCTATTGTATTGTGTTGTGGCTTCGGCCTGTGTAAGCCGCATCGAGTCCTTCGGGAGATGCTCACGGGGTACAAATAAAGTTAATAATAATAATAATAATAATATGCCAAGTTTTCCAGCCCCTTTTAAGGCTGAAAAATCCCTCCTCGGTTTATACTCGAGTCAGTTATTTATTATTTTATTGGGTTATCATTATTATTGCATTTATTATTTTACTTTATTTACTGTTATGGTTGTTACATTTACATTATTTTACTCTATTATTATTTTATTACTTGTATTATTTTCCTCTCTTTATTGTTTTTACATCTAATTGTGCCTTCCCTGTAAGCCGCCCTGAGTCCCCTCCGGGGTGAGAAGGGCGGGGTATAAGTAAATGAAATAAATAATAAATAAATAAATTTATTGTTACTATATTTAAATTATTTTACTCTATTATTTTTATTATTTTACTTTACTATTTTATTGCTTGTATTATTTTACTCTATTGTTACATTTATTATTATTATAACATTTACATTATTTGTTATTTTTATTATTTTACTTTTAGTTTATTACTTGTATTATTTTACTCTTCTTTTTATTATTAAATTTATTATTGTTATGATATTTACATTATTTTACTCTACTATTTTTATTATTTTACTCTATTATTATTACATGTATTATTATTCTATTTATTATTGTTATTAATTTATTTTACTCTATTATTACATTTATTATTTTCTCTATTATTACATTTATTTTACTCTTTTTGTTATTATTACACTATTATTTGACTATTATTACATTTACATTATTTTACTCTTATTTTTATTATTTTACTCTTATTGTTACATGCATTTTTAGTTATTATTCCTTTAATTTTACTCTATTATTATTACATTTATTATTTTTCTCTATTCTTATTACATTTATTTTACTTTTTATTGTTATTACATTATTATTTTATTCTATTATTGTTATTATAATTACATTATTTTACTCTATTATGTGTGTTATTTTTCTATTATTGTTATTTTTTTTGTTTTACTCTATTACATTTATTATTTTTCTCTATTCTTTTTTTGTTTTACTCTATTACATTTATTATTTTTCTCTATTCTCTATTTTTCTCTATTCTTATTACATTTTTTACTCTTTGTTATTATCACATTATTTTACTCTATTCTTGTTATTACATTTACATTATTTTACTCTGTTGTTATTTGTATTATTTTATTCTATTATTGTTACATGTATTTTTAGTTATTATTATTAATTTTATTTTACTTTTTATTGTTATGACATTATTATTTTATTCTATTATTGTTATTATATTACATTATTTTACTCTATTATTACGTCTTATTTTTTCTATTTCTTATTTTATTTTACTCTATTATTACATTTATTATTTTACTCTATTATTGTTACATGTATTTTTAGTTATTACTTTTATTTTTCTCTATTACATTTATTATTTTTCTCTATTTATTATTATTACATTTATTTTACTTTTTATTGTTATTACATTATTATTTTATTCTATTATTGTTATTATAATTACATCATTTTACTCTATTATTATTTTTTCTATTTCTTATCACTTTTATTTTACTCTATTATTACATTTACATTATTTTTCTCTGTTTATTACTCTTGTCACATTTATTTTGCTCTTTGTTGATATTATTACATTATTATTTGACTCCCTTATTGCTGTCCATGTTTTGGGGAGGGGGGCCTAAGTGTGCCTTGATCTGACTTGCGTTCCCTCCCCCCGCTTCCCAAAGGGACGAAGACTGGAACGAGTTCAACGACATCAACAAGATCATCATCCGGCAGCCCATCCGGACCGAGTACAAGATCGCCTTCCCTTACCTGTACAACAACCTGCCCCATCACGTCCACCTCACCTGGTGAGGCCTTGCGGAGGCTGGGCCGGACTGGCCTTGGTGGGGGGTCATGGGGGGGGCAAAGGGAGGCAAGTGAGGGGTCTCCGCTTCACCCCCCAACCCGTCTCCCGCAGGTACCACACGCCCAACGTGGTCTTCATCAAGACGGAGGACCCCGACCTGCCAGCCTTCTACTTCGACCCGCTCATCAACCCCATCTCCCACAGGCACTCCGTCAAGGTGGGCAAGGGGGGGGGGGCGGGAGGGGCAGGCGGACCTTTGGGATCCTCAGAGGACGGGGTTCTTGACGGCGCCTCGTGCGTGATTCTTGCAGAGCCAGGAGCCCCTCCCGGAGGACGATGAGGAGTTTGAGCTGCCAGAATATGTGGAGCCCTTCCTGAAGGAGACCCCGCTCTACACGGACAACACGGCCAACGGCATTGCCTTGCTCTGGGCTCCCCGGCCCTTCAACCTGCGCTCCGGGCGCACCCGCCGGGCCCTCGACATCCCCCTCGTCAAGAACTGGTAAAGGCCCCCAGCTCAGCGCGACCTTTGTGTTGGGGCTGGCCCTCTCCGTCACCCACCCTCAACCTCTTGCCCTCTTGACTCACAGGTACCGGGAGCACTGTCCCGCTGGGCAGCCCGTCAAAGTGCGCGTCTCCTACCAGAAGCTCCTCAAGTACTACGTCCTGAATGCGCTCAAGCACCGACCACCCAAGGCCCAGAAGAAGAGGTGAGTGACCCTCTTGCCCTGACCTGCTCTGGGGTCAAGTGGGCAGAGCCCGGGGGCCCAGTTCAGCCTATTGAGAAGGGGAGCTGGGAAGGCACTCCTCGGCTGGCTCGGGGGGGGGGGGGAACTCCCCCAGCTGCTGTTAGTATAAATAATAACACACACACATATATATATAAACGTATATACCCCCCCACACACATATATCATTATTATAGAATAATATTATTGTATATTGTTATAACATGCATGCACACTTTTATACATACACATGTATATGTAAACATATATACCCCATACACACATATATCATTATTATAGAATAATATTATTGTATATTGTTATAACATCCATGCACACTTTTATACATACACATGTGTATGTAAACATATATACCCCACACACACATATATCATTATTATATAATAATATTGTATATTGTTATAACATGCATGCATATTTATATAATTATTATTGAATATTATAGTATATTATTATAATAACACACATATTTATGTGTATGTGTATATATATATATATATATATATATATATATATCAACAGTTATGTATGTATATACATATATAAATATATAAACACACATTTATGTGTATATAGACACACACATATCTAAATGTATATACCCTCCATTTATATATAATTATTACAGAATTTTACTATAGTATATTATTATAATACACGTGCACACTTTTATACACACTTATATATAAACATATATACCCCCCACACACACATATATATGTATGTATACACACACACACACTTATGTGTATATATTCGCACACCTATATAAATGTATATACCCCCCACATATATATAATTATTATAGAATATTGTTATAGTATATTATACTATACATGCACACTTTTATACATACATACGCTTATATATAAACATACCCACACATACATATATTATTATTGAATATTATTATAGATTTGCAATATATATATATATTGGTATACATTATTATACAATGATTATTATTAATATTTATACCCTGCTGTCCTCATGGTGCCCTCTCTCTCTGAGATTTGGGGACTCCTCCTGAGGCTTTCTCTATTACGATTGTGATTCCAGGTACCTCTTCCGCTCCTTCAAGGCCACCAAGTTCTTCCAGTCGACCAAGCTGGACTGGGTGGAGGTGGGCCTGCAAGTCTGCCGCCAGGGCTACAACATGCTCAACCTGCTCATCCACCGCAAGAACCTCAACTACCTGCACCTGGACTACAACTTCAACCTGAAGCCCGTCAAGACCCTCACCACCAAGGTGATGCCCCCGATCCCCCCTCCATTTGCAATGGCTGGGAAGGAAGCCCTCTTGTTTGGTCCGTGGCGGGCCCACTATCCTTGCGGATTCTCACTGGCTTCTCTCTGGCCCCTCCATCCCTTGTAGGAGAGGAAGAAGTCCCGCTTCGGCAACGCCTTCCACCTCTGCAGGGAGGTGCTGCGTCTGACCAAGCTGGTGGTGGACAGCCACGTCCAGTACCGGCTGGGGAACGTGGACGCCTTCCAGGTAGGCCCTGATTGGCTGGTTGGGAGCTGCAGGGTTCCTTAAGATGTAGGGACTCCCCCTCAGGCCTTGCCTAGAATACATAATAATAATAATAATGAGGCCTCCTGACTTGGATCTGCGCGCATCATTCAAAAATACATCACACAGTCCTCGACGCTTGGGAAGTGTTCGACTTGTGATTTTGGGATACGAATTCCAGCATAGAGGTCTCATTTGCTGTGACGTACTTTTTGTGTCAGTAAAATAATAATAATAATAATAAAAGATGCTTGGGAAGTGTTCGACTTGTGATTTTGTGATACGAAATCCAGCATAGAGGTCTCATTTGCTGTGACACACTGTGTTTTTGTGTCAGTAAAATAATAATGATAATATAATTATTAGTAAAGGTAAAGGTAGTCCCCTGACATTAAGTCCAGTCATGTCTGACTCTGAGACTCTGGTGCTCATCTCCATTTCTAAGCTGAAGAGCCAGCGTTGTCCGTAGACACCTCCAAGGTCATGTGGCCGGCATGATATAATTATTATTATATTTATTATAATAATATTGTCTATTTATTTATTTATTTACTTTGCTTCCTTACGGCTGTATCTCAAGCCCGAAGGCGACTCACGGCGGTTCACAAACAGTAAAAACAGTAGAAACAGCCGTGGTTCCATGCAACATATAACAATTGACTTAACACATTATCCATAAATTACCAATAAGCAATTACAATGCACAATTATTACAAAAAACCACCGTACCCCATCTTCTCATCATCCAAGCGTAGTCCAGGTTCGTCGTCCATTGTTCCATTCCTATGTTCCATTACCAGATTGCACTAAATTACTCAAACGCCTGCACAAACATCCAGGTCTTCACCTTTTTGCGGAATACCATTAGAGATGGTGCTAGTCTAATGTCCGTAGGAAGGGCGTTCCACAGCCGAGGAGCCACCACCGAGAAGGCCCTATCTCTCGTCCCCGCCAGCCGGCTTGAGAAGCAGGCGGGATCGAGAGCAGGGTCTCCCCGGAAGATCTCAAAGTCCTGGTGGGAGTTATAATAATGTTGTCTATAATAATATAATAGTAGTATTATTATATTTATTATAATAATATTGTTTATAATAACATAATTATTATTATATTTATCTATATTATTATTATTATTATTATTATTATTATTATCACCATCAATTTAAATCCTGCCTTTCTCCCCATGGAGGTTTCAAGGCAGCTCACAATATTATTATTAACTTTATTTCTCCTTTTAAAGCCTTGTCTATCATTATTATCATCATCATTATTCTCCCTCGTAGTCAACTGTGAATTGCACATATGGTAAATCCTCAAAACATAAAGACATATGTTTCCAATAGACCTCCCAGCCTCTGAGGATGCCTGCCATAGACGCAGGCGAAACGTCAGGAGAGAATGCTTCTGGGACATGACCAGGCAGCCTGGAAAACACACAACAACCCAATATTATTATTATTTACATTTCTACCCTACTTTTCTCCTGAGGCCTTTTCTATTATTTCTAATATTTCTATTATTATTATTATTATTATTATTATTATTATTATTGCCATGTTGATTATAATTATCCTTGTTATTAACTTTCTTTCTACCCTGCCTTTGGGTATGGGGGCTCAAGATGGTTAATGATCTCATCATCATCATTATTATGCATTATGATTGAGTGCCTTGTCCTTTCTTCTGCCTCCTTGCAGTTGGCGGACGGCCTGCAGTACATCTTTGCACACGTGGGGCAGCTGACGGGGATGTACCGCTACAAGTACAAGCTGATGCGCCAGATCCGTATGTGCAAGGACCTCAAGCACCTCATCTATTACCGCTTCAACACGGTGAGTCCTGCTGAGAGCCTGGGAAGTTGGGGGGGGGGGGGGCTGGATTTGTGGCCTTCCTGCCATTTCTGATCCCATTTCCTCCTTGCAGGGTCCGGTGGGCAAGGGCCCCGGCTGTGGCTTCTGGGCCCCCGGCTGGCGAGTCTGGCTCTTCTTCATGAGGGGCATCACCCCGCTGCTGGAGCGCTGGCTGGGCAACCTCCTGGCCAGGCAGTTCGAAGGTAAGCCGCTCCGCCTTTTCCTGCCTCCCTGAGGACATTTCAGGGGGATCTCTAGGACATATTCCTTTTAGTGAGCGGTCTCCTGCATGTGCCTCCCTCTGATGTCCGCTCTCCCCCCCTCTCAAGCTGCCACTCAAAAGGCTAGATGGACATCTGTCAGAAATTCTGACAGGCTGAGTGGGGTTGGACTAGGTGCACTTGGGGTGTCTCTCCAACTCTGCCTGGGAGTCCAGTGCAGCCCTTTTTCAAACAGGCTGGATGGGTGTCTGTCAGGAGAGCTTTGGTTGTGTCTTCCTTTATGGAAGGAGGGGAATGGACTGCATGGCCCTCTTTGGGATCTCTTCCAGCCTCCTCCTCCTCCTCTGGAGGATAAGGCTGAATGGCAGTCTCACGAGGCTTTGATGTTGTCTTCCTATGTGACAGAATGGGTTTGGGCTGGCTGGCCATCTGTTGTGAGTGTTTTCACTGTGCCTTTCTGCCTGGTTGAAGGGGTTTCGGACTAGATGGCTCTTGGAGGTCTCTTCCAACTCTAGGGTCCACTAATAATAATAATAATAATAATAATAATTGAAGGGGTTTTGGACTAGATGGCTCTTGGAGGTCTCCTCCAACTCTAGGGTTCAACAACAACAACAACAAGAAGAAGAATAATAGTAATGCTAGCAACCTTTCATGATAATTATGTTGTTGTTGTTGATGAGGATGGAGTTTCCTTCTCTGGAGGCTTCTGAATTGGGGCTGGACGGCAGTCTGTTAGGAGGGCTTTGATGTTGTCTTCCTGTGTGACAGAATGGGTTTGGGCTGGCTGGCCTTCCGTTATGAGTGTTTTCACTGTGCTGTCCTGTCTGGCTGAAGGGTTTTTGGACTAGATAGTCCTTGGAGATCTCTTCCAACTCTAGGGTTCTATAATAATAATAATAATTCTCTCTTTCGTCGGCTTGGAAATGGAGAAAGAGTGCCTTCTCCAGAGCTGGAAATGAAAGGAGAAGACTTTGCCTTTGTTTAATTATTGTTGTTGTTGATGATGGAGTCTCCTTCTCTGGAGGCATTTGAACTGAGGCTGGACAGTGGCTTTGATGTTGTCTTCCTGTGTGACAGAATGAGTTTGGGCTGGCTGACCGTCTGTTGTGAATGTTTTCACTGTGCCTTCCTGTCTGGCTGAAGGGGTTTCGGACTAGATAGTTCTTGGAGATCTCTTCCAACTCCAGGGTTCTATAATAATAATAATTTTCCATTTCCTCGGCTTGGAAATGGAGAAAGAGCGCCTTCCCCAGAGCTGTAGATGAGCACCACCTTCAGAGCTGGAAATGAAAGGAGAAGCCTTTGCCTTTGTTTATTTGTGTCATTGCACGTCATTGTAACAAGACATTGAATGTTTGCCTATATCTGTTTATATGCCATAATCCTCAGGGAGAAGGGTGGAATATAAATACAGTGTTATTATTATTATTAATGATGATGATGATGCCAGCAACCCTTGATGATGGTGATGGTGATGTTGATGTCCTCCTCCTGTGGAGGCCTTCAAATTGAGGTTGGGTGGCTGGCCATCCAGGGGTGCCTAATATTAATAATAATAATAATAATAATAATAATAATAATAATGCCAGCAACCCTTGATGATGATGATGATGATGATGATGATGTTGGTGTTCTCCTCCTTCTGTGGAGGCCTTCAAATTGAGGCAGGGTGGCTGGCCATCCAGGGGTGCCTAATATTAATAATAATAATGCCAGCAACCCTTGATGATGATGATGATGATGATGGTGGTGGTGTTCTCCTCCTTCTGTGGAGGCCTTCAAATTGAGGCAGGGTGGCTGGCCATCCAGGGGTGCCTAATATTAATAATAATAATGCCAGCAACCCTTGATGATGATGATGTTGTTGTTGATGTTGTCCTCCTTCTGTGGAGGCCTTCAAGCTGAGGCTGGGTGGCTGACCATCTAGAGGCGCCTTCATTGATTCTTCCTGCTTGGCTGGAGGGGGTGGACTAGCTCTCCTTTGGGTGCCTCTCTTCTGACGGACGGCCCTCGTCCTCCTCGTCTTCGTCTTCCCTCTCAGGCCGGCACTCGAAGGGGGTGGCCAAGACGGTGACCAAGCAGCGGGTGGAGTCTCACTTTGACCTGGAGCTGCGGGCGGCCGTGATGCACGACATCCTGGACATGATGCCCGAAGGCATCAAGCAGAACAAGGCCCGCACCATCCTGCAGCACCTCAGCGAGGCATGGCGCTGCTGGAAGGCCAACATCCCCTGGAAGGCAAGCCCCCCCGCACCCCCTTCCCCTCTCCCTCTTGATGACCCAGAATGACAGCCATAGGACCCCCTTTGCCCAAAAGTCACCAAGGCCAAATAATTCAGTTTTATTTCCTGCATATAATGCTATGCCATTAAGAAAAATATTGAAAACCTTTGGTGACTTTTTATCCCACCCTGTACATACCCTATTTCCCTGGAAATCGGGCCGGGTCCTATATCAATTTTGGCTCCAAAAGGTGCTTTTTTAAGGGCTTATTTTCAGAGGATGTCTTATTTCTGTCATGTGCCACTATCTATGTCATAATATCAGTTGCTTTGAGTACTAAAGGGCATTACAATGGATATAGTAATAGACATAGTGACAGACATAATAATAAACATAATAACAATGTCAATAATGATGATTTATATGTAATATTAATTACTATATTACTATTGCCATTATATTAATATTTTAATACTAGCCGTCCCCTGCCACGCGTTGCTGTGGCTCACTCTGGTGGTCATGGGAGGTTTGGCCCAATGCTCTGTGATTGTAGGTGAACTACAAATCCCAGCAACTACAACTCCCAAATGTCAAGGTCTATTTTCCCCAAACTCCACCAGTGTTCACATTTGGGCATATTGAGTATTCGTGTAAAGTTTGGTTTTGGTCCAGATCCATCATTGTTTGAGTCCACATTGCTCTCTGGATGTAGGTGAACTACAACTCCAAAACCAAAGGACACTGCCCACCAAACTCTGTTGGTCATGGGAGAACTATGTGCCATGTTTAGTTCAATTCCATCGTTGGTGGGGTTGAGAATGTTCTTTGATTGTAGGTGAACTATAAATCCCAGCAACTACAACTCCCAAATGTGAAGATTCTATTTTCCCCAAACTCCACCAGTGTTGACATTTGGGCATATTGAGTATTCGTATAAAGTTTGGTTTTAGTCCAGATCCATCCTTGTTTGAGTCCACAGTGCTCTCTGGATGTAGGTGAACTACAACTCCAAAACCAAAGGACACTACCCACCAAACCCTTCCAGTATTTTCTGTTGGTCAGGGGAGAACTGTGTGCCAAGTTTGGTTCAATTCCATCATTGATGGAGTTCAGAATGATCTTTGATTGTAGGTGAACTATAAATCCCAGCAACTCCAACTCCCAAATGACAAAATCATAATGTTTTGAGTGATGGTCACTCCTTGTGTCGTGAGACGTTTTGTTGACAAATTTGGTGTGATTCCGTCCATTGGTTCTTTTGTTTTTAAGATACTCATGACGCACAGAGCATTTTTATATATAGAGATGGATGTATTCAATGCCTCCATCTTGCTGACCAATCTTAACCAGGGGTTATTTTTGGGTGGAGGTGGGGCTTATATTACATTATGGGCATCCTGAAAAATCTTATTTGGGGGGGGGGGGGGATAAATTATTATTATTATTATTATTATTATTATTATTATTATTATGTTTATTTATACCCCGCCTTTCTCCCCATGGGGACTCAAGACGGCTCACAATCTTGCACTTTGGTCAAGTTTAAATAAAATTATTTTATAGATCTGCCTGTGTTTTATTATTTTTTTGCTTTGTGCTTATTTTGGGGCGCTCTTGACCCCTGAGAAGCCCCCCTGACCCTTCTTCCGACCTCAGGTTCCCGGCCTGCCGACGCCCATTGAGAACATGATCCTGCGCTACGTGAAGGCCAAGGCGGACTGGTGGACCAACACGGCCCACTACAACCGGGAGCGCATCCGCCGGGGGGCCACCGTGGACAAGACCGTCTGCAAGAAGAACCTGGGCCGCCTGACCCGCCTCTACCTCAAGGCCGAGCAGGAGCGCCAGCACAACTACCTCAAGGTCCGTGGCACAGGCGGATTCCCTTGGGAAACTTACTCCGCGTGTTATCCTCAACCTTGGGGGACTTTGTCCACATGGAGCTCTGCCTCTCGTTCCCTGAAGCTGTGAGCGACAATGCCTCTCTTTCTCTCTCGCAGGACGGGCCCTACATCACGGCGGAGGAGGCCGTGGCTGTCTACACCACCACCGTCCACTGGCTGGAGAGCCGCCGCTTCTCGCCCATCCCCTTCCCGCCACTCTCCTACAAGCATGACACCAAGCTCCTCATCCTGGCCCTGGAGAGGCTCAAGGAGGCATACAGGTAGCTGCGGCTGGGGGGGCCTCTGTCGGGAGGGATCGGGTTGGGCCTGTCCTGCCTGGCAGAAAGAGGCATATTTATTACTGGATGAATGGCCATCTCTTGGGAGGGGTTTGATAGTGTCTTCCTTGATGGTAGAAGGGGCATCTGGGGTCCCTTCCAATTCTAGGAGTCTGTGATATATCTTTCTCAGTCATCTATCCTCTATCATATTTATTACTGGATGAGTGGCCATCTGTTGGGAGGGGTTTAATAGTGTCTTCCTTGAGGGCAGAAGGGGCGTCTGGGGTAGTTTCCAACTCTAGGAGCCTGTGATATATCTTTCATATCTCTCTTGACCATCTATCTTTCCTCTCTCTATCATATTTATGGCTGGATGACTGGCCATCTGTTGGGAGAGCTTTGTTAGTGTCTGTCTTGATGACAGAAAGGGATGACTAGATGGCCTTTGGAGTCTTTTCCAACTCTAGGAGTCTGTGATATATATATAGGTTGCTTACCTGTAAACATAGTTTCCCGAGTGGTAGCCTGTGAATTCACACATCGTATCTCTCTCAGTTATCTTTGTATCCTCTCTCTGTCATACCTATGGCTGGCTGGCCATCTGTTGGGAGGGTTTTGAATAGTGTCTTCCTTGATGGCAGAAGGGGCTGGACTGGATGGCCTCTGGGGTCTCCTCCAGGTCTAGGAGTCTATAATATACTTTTCATATCTCTCTCAATCATACCTATCTTATCTATGAGGTCAGATGGCCAACTGTTGGGAGGGTTTCGATTGTGTCTTCCTATATAACAGAATGAGGTTGGACTGGATGGCCCTCTTTAGGCGCCTCTTCCAACGCGGTAGGATTCTATCAACCTTCGATATAGAATGGATGGGAGTCCCCGTCTTTTGAACTCTTCCAGCAGGGGCTGGATATGGATATCTGTCGGGAGGGGTCGGATTGTGCCTTTCCCGCGGTTGCACCCTCCCTAATCCCTATTCATTTTTTATTATTTTAACCTGGATTATTTTTTAATATTAATGAGGCTTAATACAGTTTTAATGTTTGTGTATTTTGAGTTGTATCGTAATGCTTTTTCTTGGGAGCCGCGTTGAGGAAAAAGTGGGATATCAATCTATAGAAATAAAAATGTCATGTTCGTTTGTGGGATTAACACAACTCAAAAACCACTGGACGAATTGACAACAAATTTGGACACAAGACACCTAACAACACAATGTATGTCCTTGACTCATAAAAATACTGAAAAACACAGCAGAAGAGACTAAAAAGGTAAAAATAAATAAATATTACATTGCAACGCATGTGCAAAACCACATACTGTATATGCTTGAGTATAAGCCGACCCGAATATAAGCCGAGGCATCTAAGTTTACCACAAAAAACTGGGAAAACATATTGACTCGAGTATAAACCGAGGGTGGGAAATGCAAATTATTTTATTATTTCAAAATAAAAATAGATACCAATAAAATTACATTAATTGAGGCATCAGTAGGTTAAATGTTTTTGCATATTTACATAAAACTGTAATTTAAGATAAGACTGTCCAGCTCTGATTAAAAATCATTATTCTAATCTTCAGTGTAAATGTGCTTATGTATCCCTCCAATAATAAAAAAGAGAGTAAAATAATAATAATAATAATAATAATAATAATGAAATCCAGCATATATATTTCGTTTGCTGTGTCATACTGTGTTTTGGGTCAGGATAATAATAATAATAATAATTATTATTATTATTATTATTGTGTCAGGATAATAATAATAATAGTAATAATAATAATAGAGTAAAATAATGGAAATGTAATAACAGTAATAACAGTAAAACTATAAATGCAGTAACAATAAAAATAAAGTAAAATAATAAATGTAATAATAATAAAGAGTAAATAAATAATAATACTACTAATAAATAAAGTAAAATAATAAATGTAATAATAAGGAGTAAATAAATAATAATACTAATAATAAATAGAGTAAAATAATAAATGTAATAAAATAATAATACTGTAGAGTAAAATAATGTAAATATAATAATAATTAATATATTAAAATAATTCATGTAATAAAATGATACTAATAACAGAGTAAAGTAATAAATAACCTTGACTCGAGTATAAGCTGAGGGGAACTTTTTCAGCCTAAAAAGAGGGCTGAAATACTAGGCTTATACTCGAGTATAGACAGTATATATATATATACAAACACACATATATACACATATACAAAAAATATATACATACACATATACACACACAAAATACATATACACAGACTGGGCCACAGGAACGCATGGCAGGGGATGGCTAGTAAAAATAATAATAATAACAATAATAATAATAATTCTATGTTCTTCCTCCCAGCGTGAAGTCCCGCCTGAACCAGTCTCAGAGGGAAGAGCTGGGCCTGATTGAGCAGGCCTACGACAACCCCCACGAGGCGCTGTCCCGCATCAAGCGGCACCTGCTCACCCAGCGGGCCTTCAAGGAGGTGAGGGGGGGGGGCCCTTGGCGGGGTGGGGGCCACGGCCTTCTCCTCCTCCTCCCTGGGGCTGACCTCCGGCCTTCTCCCTTAAATGCTCCAGGTGGGCATTGAGTTCATGGACCTGTACAGCCACTTGGTCCCCGTGTACGACGTGGAGCCGCTGGAGAAGATCACGGACGCCTACCTGGACCAGTACCTTTGGTACGAGGCCGACAAGCGGCGCCTCTTCCCGCCCTGGATCAAGCCGGCCGACACCGAGCCCCCGCCCCTCCTGGTCTACAAGTGGTGCCAAGGTGAGCCCGCCTTTCCATACGGGGGAAAGAGAGCTTGGCATGACCTGCAGGGGAGTGCGCCTTCTGCCTCTACCCAGTGATGTCTATGAGGCCAAATGGTCTTTGGGAGACCCTCCCAACTCTAGGAATGTTCTATTATTCTAAGACCATGAGAGGAGGGGAAGCAAAGGCCACTACGGTCTTATATTTTGGACCAAAGTAGTAATACCTGCTATGCAAATGTGTGTGTGTGTGCACATTGGGGGGGGGGGGGGTGATAAAGATAGAAAAGAAAAGAAAAAATGTAGTTGGCTTGAGCCAGTCTCCACCTCCTTCAGCCCCAGGGAGAGATGCCAATAATTATGATTATTGTTATTATTTTATCCAAAGGGACTCAAGGCAGCTAAATAAATGCTTATTATTATTATCCAAAGCAACTCAAGGTGGCTAGCAAGCACCTGTTGTTGTTGTTGTTGTTGTTATTATTTTATCCAAAAGGATTCAGGGCAGCTAACAAATAAATGCTTATTATTATTATTGTTATCCAAAGCAACTCAAGGTGGCTAGGAAACAAATACCTATTATTATTGTTGTTGTTGTTGTTGTTGTTGTTTTATCCAAGGGGACTCAAGGCAGCTAACAAATAAATGCTTATTATTATTGTATTGCCGAAGGCTTTCATGGCTGGAATCACTAGGTTCTTGTGGGTTTTTTCGGGCTATAGAGCCATGTTTTAGAGGCATTTCTCCTGACGTTTCGCCTGCATCTATGGCAAGCATCCTCAGAACAATACAAGGAGAAGATCAGAAAACTCCTGGACCCTACTATATACAAAAAACTCAAGCAAGACCCACACCTCTGAGGATGCTTGCCATAGATCCAGGCGAAACGTCAGGAGAAATGCCTCTAGAACATGGCTCTATAGCCCGAAAAACCCCACAAGAACCTAGCTTATTATTATTATTGTTATCCAAAAGCAACTCAAGGTGGCCAGCAAACTAACAAACACCTATTATTATTATTATTATTATTATTATTATTATTATCCAAAGGGACTCAAGGCAGCTAGCAAACAAATAAACACTTATTATTATTATTATTATTACTACTACTACTACTACTACTACTACTACTACTATTATTAATATTATAATTATCATCCAAAGGGACTCAGGGTGGCTAACAAGTACACATTATTATTGTTGTTATCCAAAGGGACTCAGGGCAGCTAACAAATAATTAAACATTATTATTATTATTATTATTATTATTATTATTTCCAAAGGAACTCAAGGCAGCTAACAAATAAACACTTATTGTTATTGTCATCCAAAGGGACTCAAGGCGACTAACAAGCACATAGTATTGTTGTTATAATCCAAAGGGAGTCAAGGTTGCTAACAAGCAGACATTATTATTATTATTATTATCATCATCATCATTATCATCCAAAGGTGGTCTCAAGGCAGCTAAGAAGCATTCATTATTATTCTGATTATCATCATAATCATTGTTTTATTATTATTACCGTCATTATTTTATATAATAATAATAATAATATTATAATGTGTTCTTGTTATTTCCCAGGCATCAACAACCTGCAGGACGTCTGGGAGACGGGCGAAGGGGAGTGCAACGTGATGCTGGAGTCGCGCTTTGAGAAGATGTACGAGAAGATCGACCTGACGCTGCTCAACCGGCTGCTGCGCCTCATCGTGGACCACAACATCGCCGACTACATGACGGCCAAGAACAACGTGGTCATCAACTACAAGGACATGAACCACACCAACTCCTACGGCATCATCCGGGGCCTGCAGTTCGCCTCCTTCATCGTCCAGTACTACGGCCTGGTCATGGACCTGCTGGTGCTGGGCCTCCACCGCGCCAGCGAGATGGCTGGCCCCCCGCAGATGCCCAACGATTTCCTCAGCTTCCAGGACGTGGCCACCGAGGCCGCCCACCCCATACGCCTCTTCTGCCGGTACATCGACCGCATCCACATCTTCTTCAGGTACGGAGCGGGACGGGGGGGCTAGTACGTGTCATGCATGATACGTATTATATATATATGTAATACAAAATAATATGACTAATATAGTATAATATGCACAGCATAGTATCATATGTATAATATATGTATGGTTATGTAATAGATTATAATATGCAAGTAACATAACCGCCCTGAGTTTTGTTTATTATTATATATATATTATTATATATTTAATAATATATTATAATATTTATTATAATAATATTATATATATATATATATATATATATATATATATATATATATAATACATATTACAATATATAAATATATTGAAATATGTGTAATAAAATATATCTAATATAATATGAGTCATATAGCATATTTAATACAATATATTATAATGTTTTATTAGTAAGATGTATCTAATATAATATGTGAATAATTTATTTAATGCAATATATATTTGAACCGTTTTCAGTCTCTGTATGCAGAGAAAAAGCGGGATATAAATAAACAATTTATATATATATATATATATATATATATAGTATTATAAATTTTATTTATTTATTTATTTATTTATTTATTTCAATTACTTCTACCCCGCCCTTCTCACCCCGGGGGGGGACTCAGGGCGGCTTACAGACGAAGGCACAATTCGATGCCTGAATCAATTAACAAACGATACAGAAAGCAATTCAAACAGTTGACAATTTAAAACATCATTACATGATAAAATATACAAAAACAATCTCATGCTCAGTGTTCGGAGTCCATATATCCATAAATACGGTATAATGTGTAATATAGTATGTGAATAATTATTTAATACTATATATTATGTATTATACATAAGGTAGTATGTTATATGTATATAATATATAATGTATCTATGATATGTATAGAATATGAATAATAAATTTCGTGTAACGTATGTATTATATATAATGTGTCTAAGATGTTATTTGTAATACAATAATAACATTTAATATAAGTATAATATGCATACATATTCTAAATAAGATTATAATGTGTCAATATATGTGAATAATATAATGATTTAATACTACATATTGTAATGTTTTATAAATAAGATATGCATGTAATATATGTATATAATATAGAATGTATGTTATAGTTGTCTATGATATGTGTAGAATATGAATAATAAATTTCGTGTAACATATGTATGATCTATAATATGTGTCTAAGATATTATTTGTAATACAATATAACATTTAATATATTATAATATGCATAACATGATATGTGTATAACAAGTGGGAAGGCCTGTCTGCCATTCTGACCCTTCCTTCTCTGGTGACCTTGCTTGAACTTTGGCCAGGTCACCTGAGCTTCAGGCTGTGAGTGACTTGCATCCTCCCAATTTAAGCCATGAGTTCAAATGGCAGGAAAAGAGATTTATTTATTTATTTATTATTATTATTATTATTATTATTTCAGAGTTTTATATACCGACCTTCTCACCTCTTTTGAGGGACTCAGATTTGGCCTGAACATTAGGAAGAAGAGCTGTTCAACAGGGGAACTCTCTGCCTCAGAGTCTGGTGGAGGCTTTGAAACAGAGGCTGAATGGCCATCTGTTGGAGATGCTTTGATTGCATTTTACCTGTTTGGCAGAAGGGGGTCAAACCGGATGTCCTTGAGGGTTCTCTTCCAACGCGGGGATTGTGTGTTTCCGTCTCCTCAGGTTCACGGCGGACGAGGCGCGGGACCTGATCCAGCGGTACCTGACCGAACACCCGGACCCCAACAACGAGAACATTGTGGGCTACAACAACAAGAAGTGCTGGCCCCGGGACGCCCGCATGCGCCTCATGAAGCACGACGTCAACCTGTGAGTGGGGGGCCGGAGGCGGCCGGGGAGGGGAGGGGAAGGGGCCCCCACACAGGCCTTGGTCTCAGACGCCGCCCGCTTTGTCTCCTCTCTCTCTGGGGCGCAGGGGCCGGGCCGTCTTCTGGGACATCAAGAACCGCCTCCCGCGCTCGGTGACCACGGTCCAGTGGGAGAACAGCTTCGTCTCGGTCTACAGCAAGGACAACCCCAACCTGCTCTTCAACATGTGCGGCTTTGAGTGCCGCATCCTGCCCAAGTGCCGCACCAGCTACGAGGAGTTCACCCACAAAGATGGCGTCTGGAACCTCCAGAACGAGGTGGGTGCCCCCCACCAGGGAGCGAGGGAGGGAGGAACCCCCCCCCTCCTCCAAGGGAACCTCTGGTGATGTGATGATGATGATGATGATGATCATAATATGGAAGCATGGGAGTTGCAGTTTTGCAGAACTCTGGAGCTTTCTCCTCCAGCAAAGGATCACCGCCTTGTCGGGGCGCTGGAGCTTGAGCACCTCAATGATGTCATGAGGAGCTTTCTCTGCCCAAGAGGGCCGGTGCCTCGCCAAGCTACAACTCTAGGCATTTCATTGCATAGTGATATTAGTAGTTAGCAGTTGTTGTTATTATTTACATTAGTAAATAATAACAACAACTGCTACCTCGAGTATAAGCCGAGTTTTTGAGGCTCAAAAAGCCCCCTCATCTTATACTCGAGTCAATGGTAATTATTATTTTACTCTACTTATTACATTTATTATTTTACTCTATTAATATTATTATAACATTTATTATTTTATTATTGCATTTATTATTTTTCTGTATTGTTATTATTACAATTATTATTTTACTCTACTTATTGTTAATATTACAATTCTTATATTACTCTATTTACAATTACTACATTTATTATTTTACTGTATTTATTATTATTACATGTATTATTTTATTATTGCATTTATTATTTTTCTCTATTATTTTTATTACATTTATTATTTTTCTCTATTATTGTTATTATTACAATTATTATTCTACTCTATTATTACATTTCCATTCTTTTACTCTATTTATTAATGTTATTATCACATTTATTGTTTTACTGTATTTATTAATATTATTATTATTACGTTTATTATTTTATTATTGCATTTATTATTTTTCTCTATTGTTATTATTATAATTATTATTCTACTCTATTATTACATTTCCATTCTTTTACTCTATTTATTAATGTTATTATTATTACATTTATTGTTTTACTGTATTTATTAATATTGTTATTATTACATTTATTATTTTATTATTGCATTCATTATTTTTCTCTATTATTTTATTACATTCATTATTTTCCCTTATTTTTATTATTACATTTCCATTCTTTTACTCTTACTATTGTTTTTATTACATTTATTATTTTACTACCTTTATTATTATTGGAAGGACCTGTAAGCACATTGACACTGAAGGTGGTTAGAATAATGGGATAATCAGAGTTGGACACTCTTATCTTAAATTATGTAAATATCCAAAAACATTTAACCACCTGATTCCTCCATTAATTGCAATTATATGGGTATCTATTTTTATTTTGAAAATGTTGCTTTTCACCCTTGACTTAGACTTGAGTCAATATGTTTTCCCAGTTTTTTGTGGTAAAATTAGGTGTCTTGGCTTATGTTCGGGCCGGCTTATACTCGTGTATTTACGGTAATAATAGTAACAATACTAATGGTCCCCTCCCTGCCCCCCTTTCTCTCTGCAGGTGACCAAGGAGCGGACGGCGCAGTGCTTCCTGCGTGTGGACGATGAGTCCATGCAGCGCTTCCACAACCGAGTCCGGCAGATCCTCATGGCCTCGGGGTCCACCACCTTCACGAAGGTCAGGGGAGAGGGAGAGGGCGGGGGTCCCGTTGCGCTTCCAGGGTGGGACGTGGTGGTGCTGACCTTTACCCGCCCCCCCTCCCGCAGATTGTGAACAAGTGGAACACGGCCCTGATTGGCCTGATGACCTACTTCCGGGAGGCGGTGGTCAACACCCAGGAGCTGCTGGACCTGCTGGTCAAGTGCGAGAACAAGATCCAGACCCGCATCAAGATCGGGCTGAACTCCAAGATGCCCAGCCGCTTCCCCCCGGTGGTCTTCTACACCCCCAAGGAGCTGGGCGGCCTCGGGATGCTCTCCATGGGGCACGTCCTCATCCCACAGTCCGACCTCAGGTGCGCACATGGCTCTGCGGACAGGGGTTCCGGGGGGGGGGGGTTGGTTCTAGGGGTCAAGCCAGGCCACCCACACACCGCCATCTTTCTCTCCTCTGCTTTGGGCCACTGAAAAGAACACTTCTGAAACTCTTGACCTTTTGTGCATTGACATATCTTTGTTCCTAACTGTTCAAAGAGATATCTGGGTATATCAGTCTAACAACTGAGAAACCTGATTGCCTTGCATGAATGCGAGTGGATGTTTACCACTAAGGAATACCTCTTCTCAGTGAGATTCCTGGAATTCCAAAAGCTTATGGAGATTTCAATTTCCCAAAACTTTTGCCCAGTTTCTCCTACAGACTTTGACTTGTCCTTCACTTGTCTCATATTTCAATAAAAAAGGACCAGCCCTTCCAATCCGTCTCATTCACTCGCACACACACACACACATATATATGTTTCCATTTCTCTGTGTGTGTGCAGGTGGTCGAAGCAGACGGACGTGGGCATCACGCACTTCCGCTCGGGAATGAGCCACGAGGAGGACCAGCTCATCCCCAACCTCTACCGCTACATCCAGCCCTGGGAGAGCGAGTTCATCGACTCCCAGCGTGTCTGGGCCGAGTACGCCCTCAAGAGGCAGGAGGCCATTGCACAGAACAGGTCAGCTTCAAGGGCAAGGGGCAACAAGACGCCTTAGACGGCTCAGGCGCAGGTTGGAGCTCTGCCATGACACCAGCAAAACCCTCCCGACAGATGGCCAGCCAGCTATAGATAGGATAGGGAGAAGGGGGTTGGATTGGATGGCCCCTTGGGGACCCCAAGGGCTGTCCAGTCCAACCCCCTCCTGCCATAAAAAAAAAAGATTGATCCCTTGTGACAGATCATCCAGCTATAGATACGATAGATAGATAGATTGATAGATAGATATGATTGAGAGAGATCTGATAGACATTATTATCATTATTATGATTATCTATCATAGAATGCTAGACTTGGAAGTGGTCCCAAGGGCCACCCAGTCCAACCCCCTCCTGCCATAAACAAAGGCACCATCTGATCCCTCCCAACAGATGTCCACCCAGCCTCATAGGCATAAGAATGTTTATGAGAAGTAAGGCTATAGAGTCACATGATGTAGGCTGCACATTGGTCTTTGGATAGGGGTGGACCACAGTGCCCATCATCCTCTCTCAACCCCCCCTCCCCCGATGGGTCAAGCGTGGTCCAGCTCCACCGTTGGGAGGCTTCACAATGCTCTCTCTGAGTGTGGGTGGACTACACCTCCCATCATGCTGGGCCTTCCCCTGTCTTGCCAGGCGCCTGACGCTGGAGGACCTGGAGGACTCGTGGGACCGGGGCATCCCCCGCATCAACACGCTCTTCCAGAAGGACCGCCACACCTTGGCCTACGATAAGGGATGGCGAGTCCGGACGGACTTCAAGCAGTACCAGGTAGGGGCCGCGAGGCGAGGCGAGGACCCCCAACCCCCTTCTCCCCTCCCCGGAAGGGCCTCCCTGTGACGCCCCTCTCCTTGCGCAGGTCCTGAAGCAGAACCCCTTCTGGTGGACCCACCAGCGCCACGACGGCAAGCTCTGGAACCTCAACAACTACCGGACGGACATGATCCAGGCGCTGGGCGGCGTGGAGGGCATCCTGGAGCACACCCTCTTCAAGGGCACCTACTTCCCCACCTGGGAGGGGCTCTTCTGGTACGGAGGAGCAAGCGGGAGAGAGGGGGGGGGTCCCACGGGAGCGTGGAGGGGGGGTCCCCAGACCCTGACCCTCTCCCCTCCCTTTCCCTCCCAGGGAGAAAGCCAGCGGCTTCGAGGAGTCCATGAAGTGGAAGAAGCTGACCAACGCCCAGCGCTCCGGCCTCAACCAGATCCCCAACCGACGCTTCACCCTCTGGTGGTCCCCCACCATCAACAGGGCCAACGTGAGTGACCCCCACGCAGCCCTCCCCGCCTCTCGCCCCAACCGGCCTCCCATCCCTTCTTGAGCTCCAGAGTCCAGGCCACAAGATGATGATGATGATTATTATTATTACTAGCCGTCCCCTGCCACGCGTTGCTGTGGCCCAGTCTGTGTATATGTGTTTTCTGTGTGTGTGTGTGTGTGTGTATGTATATATATATGTGTGTGTGTGTGTATATATATATCTGGTCTTGAGCCCCAGAGTCCAGGCCACAAGATTATTATTATTATTATTATTATTATTATTATTACTATTATTATTACTAGCCATCCCCTGCCACGCGTTGCTGTAGCCCAGTCTCATGTGTTTATGTATGTGTATATATGTGGTTTTGCACATGCATTGTAATCTATTTTTTATTTCTTGGCTTTTAAAGCCTCTTCTGCTGTGTTTTTCAGTGTTTTTATGAGTGATGGTCACTCGTTGGCCTGATAGATGTATTTTGTCCAAATTTGGTGTCAATTTGTCCAGTGGTTTTTGAGTTCTGTTAGTCCCACAAACCAACATTATATTGCTATGTATATATAGATTATACAATATTATATTATATTATGATATTATATTATGTAAGTGTTGTATTATTATGTTATACTAATATATTAGTATTGTATTATTATGTTATATTGATATTATATTATGTTAGTATTGTATTATTATGTTGTATTGATATTATATTCGTGTGGTAATATGTTATACTAATATTATATTAGTGTTGTATTATGTTATATTGATATTATATTATATTCGTGTGATATTATGTTATATTGATATTATATTAGTGTGGTATTATTATGTTATACTTATATTAGTGTTGTATTATTAAGTTAAACTAATATTATATTATATTAGTTTGATAGTATGTTATACTAATATTATATTATATTAGTGTATTATTATGTTATATTGATATTATATTAGTGTGGTATTATTATTTTATACTAATATTATATTATATTAGTGTTGTATTATTATGTTATATTGATATTATATTATATTAGTTTGATAGTATGTTATACTAATATTATATTAGTATGATATTATTATGTTATATTGATATTATATTCGTATGGTATTATTATTTTATACTAATATTATATTATATTAGTGTGGCATTATTATGTTAAACTTATATTATATTATATTATATTATATTAGTGTTGTATTATTATGTTTAACTAATATTACATGTTATTAGTGTTGTATTATTATGTTATATTGCTATTATATTAGTATGGTATTATTATATTATGTTAGTGTTGTATTATTATGTTATATAAAATATATTATTATTATTAATAATAATAATAATACTTAAAAGACACAGAACAAAGACTGAAATACACCAGACGATGAAAAGGAGGCCTCTTGGATGAGGGAAGGGGGTTTTGACGGTCAACACCAACACTTTGTCCTTTGCCTAGAGTGACCGCAGAGTAGGAGTGTTGTGTTTACTCCTGGACGTCCCTGCCACTGGTTGGGCTGCCAGAGATGTCCCAGTGTCCCCCTACAGCCCTCCTTTCCTCCCTTCCTCCAGGTGTACGTGGGCTTCCAGGTGCAGCTGGACCTGACGGGCATCTTCATGCACGGCAAGATCCCCACCTTGAAGATCTCCCTCATCCAGATCTTCCGGGCCCATCTCTGGCAGAAGATCCACGAGAGCATCGTCATGGACCTCTGCCAGGTAAACACCGAGGAAGAGGAGGAAGATGAGGAGGAGGAAGTCCTCTGGTGTGCCTTGAGCTTGACCCCTTGCTTTCCGGCCCCTCTTCCCGCAGGTCTTTGACCAGGAGCTGGACGCCCTGGAGATCGAGACGGTGCAGAAGGAGACCATCCACCCCCGGAAGTCCTACAAGATGAACTCCTCCTGCGCGGACATCCTCCTCTTCGCCTCCTACAAGTGGAACGTCTCCCGGCCCTCCCTCCTGGCCGACTCCAAGTCAGTTCCGGGGGGATCAAGGACAGGAAAGGAGGGGGGTCGCGGCCCGAGCCGGCCTCTGACCTCACCCCGCCCCTTCCTTCCCCTCCAGGGACGTGATGGACAGCACCACCACCCAGAAGTACTGGATCGACATCCAGCTGCGCTGGGGGGACTACGACTCCCACGACATCGAGCGCTACGCCCGGGCCAAGTTCCTGGACTACACCACTGACAACATGAGCATCTACCCCTCCCCCACCGGGGTCCTCATCGCCATCGACTTGGCCTACAACCTGCACAGGTGAGCGCCCACAGCCCTTGCTTGGGGTTGCCTTGCCTAACGTCATCTTCATCATTATTACTGTTAATTTAATTTTTACCCTGCCTTTCTCCCCATAAGGACTCAATAACATCACTATTATACAATCATATTATTATTATTATTATTATTATTTGACGTGGATGACTAGGACGGTTTTACATGGTGTATTTTAATATTTTGATAAATGTTTTTAATGCAGTGTTTCTCAACCTGGGGGTCGGGACCCCTGAGGGGGTCGCGAGGGGGTGTCAGAGGGGTCACCAAAGACCATAAGAAAACACAGTATTTTCTGATGGTCATGGGGATTCCATGTGGGAAGTTTGAGCCAATTCTATCGTTGGTGGAGTTCAGAATGTTCTTTGATTGTAATGAACTATAAATCCCAGCAACTACAACTCCCAAATGTCAAGATCTATTTTCCCCAGACTCCACCAGTGTTCACATTTGGGCATATTGAGTATTCGTGCCAAGTTTGGTCCAGATCCACCAATGCATGAGTCCACACTGCTCTCTGGATATAGGTGAACTACAACTCCCAAACTCAAAGTCAATGACCATCAAACCCTTCCAGTGTTTTCCATTGGTCATGGGAGCCAAGTTTGGTTCAAATCCATTGCTGGTGGAGTTCAGAATGCTCTTTGATAAGTGAACTATAAATCCCAGCAACTACAACTCCCAAATTACAAAATCAATCCTCCCCCAATCCCACTAGCATCCACATTTGGGTGTATTGGGTATTTGTGCCCAGTTTGGTCCAGTGAATGAAAATGCATCCTGCATATCAGATATTTACATTATATATTACATTATAACAGTAGTAAAATGACTGTTATGAAGTAGCAATGAAAACAATCTTATGGTTGGGGGTCACCACAACAGGAGGGACTGTATTAAGGGGTCACGGCATTAGGAAGGTTGAGAACCACTGTTTTAATGTTTATGTATGTATATAAGAATTTGTGTCCCGGCATTGAATGTTTGCCGTATATATGTTGTGCTCTGCCCTGAGTTCCCTTCGGGGTAGGAAGGGCGCAATACAAATGTTTTAAAATAATAATAATAATAATAATTATCATTATCATTATCATTATCATTATTATTATGTTAATTTCTACCCTGTCTTTCTCCCCTAGAGAGGACTAATGTTTTTGTTAATAATAATAATAATAATTTATTTATTTATTTACTTTACTTTACTTGTATACCGCACTCTCTCAGCCCGTAGGCGACTCAGTGCGGTTTACAGCCAGGACAATATACAAAGTGCACAACATTGGCATTTAAAACAGTAACTAAAGCAACTACATCGATATGGCAATACAACAGTACATCAATATAACATCTATACATCTATATAACTAATCCATCACGTCTCATCAGTAAAGTCATAATCCGATCTCCTCGTCCATTATTCCAGTTCCAAGATCAATCAGTTGGTGATAATAATATGTATTTATTTATTTATTATTATTATTATTACTGCGCTTGTATACCGCCGTTTCTCAGCCAAAATTGGCGACTCAACGCGGTTTACAACTCTACAAACAATCAACAATATTCAGTATAAAAAGCATAAAAACAACATACAATACATAGTATTGGGCCACCAATACAATCCAATGCATCTCTTAACTAGAATCGTAGTCCAATTTCATCGTCCATGATTACCAGTCCTTAATCATCAATTTCTTTGCACCGGATTAACCGAATGCTTGTTTGAACATCCATGTATCACCCGCCTCTCCTTGTGGCTTATTATTAATTACCATTAACTTTATTTTTGCCCCACCATCCCCCCCCCCCCCCGGGACTCAAGGCAGCTTACAATAATATCATTATTATGGTTATTCCTATTCCTACTACAAGTATCCCCAGTCCAATCCTTTCTGCCAGGCGGGAAGACACAGTTTAATCACTCACAACAGATGCCCACCCAGTCCCAGAGACATAATGAGAAGGTTGATGAAGAAGTAGGGCTGGCCGGGCTGATGCGTGTGTGCTTCTTCTCCTCCCCCCCCCCCCCTGCAGTGCTTACGGGAACTGGTTCCCCGGGAGCAAGCCGCTGATCCAGCAGGCCATGGCCAAGATCATGAAGGCCAACCCGGCGCTGTACGTCCTGCGGGAGCGGATCCGGAAGGGGCTGCAGCTCTACTCCTCAGAGCCCACCGAGCCCTACCTCTCCTCCCAGAACTACGGGGAGCTCTTCTCCAACCAGATCATCTGGTTCGTGGACGACACCAACGTCTACCGCGTCACCATCCACAAGGTCTTCCCCACCGTTTACATACCTTTGGGATTTCATTCTGTTTTAATGTTGGGTTTTTCACTGGGTGGCATCAGTTAATGGGGAATAAATAAATAATAATACCTGTTTACTAGTTTAAGGCTGTTCATATCTAACTCTATTTTGATGTTGATATAGTGTCAGTTGTATGGTATTAGTTTTATTGTAAGCTACTTTGAGTCTCTTTTTTTAGAGAGAGTAAAATAGAGTGATATTATTATTATTATTATTATTATTATTATTTACGACATTTATATGCTAGCTTCTGCCAACCTAGCAGTTCGAAAACATGCAAATGTGAGTTGATCAATAGGTACCGCTCCGGCGGGAAGGTAACGGCGCTCCATGCAGTTATGCCGGCCACATGACCTTGGAGGTGTCTATGGACAACGCTGGCTCTTTGGCTTAGAAATGGAGATGAGCACCACACCCCAGAGTCAGACGTGACTGGACTTAATGTCAGGGGACTACCTTGACCTTTTTTTTATATGCTGTCTGTCAGACTGTAGGGTCTATATAGCAATATTAAATAACCACTCACAAGCCGGTTCTGCTTCGAAATGGATATATTGCTTGTATCTCTGCAGCAAAGGAAAACACTACTGACTTTTTCCCCACCACCACTTCCTTTTAGACACCTTTCCTGCCCATCTCTCCCTCTGCTCAGTTTCCTTGTTAGAACTTGTTGCTGCACAAGTTCCCATATAAGGTTTCCAGCACCTTCTGCTGGCTTCAAAATGTTACTGAGAAAGAATTGATTCAGTCAGGGTGTCACGGAGGGAATTTGTGATTGATTCAGTCAGGGTGTCACGGAGGAAATTTGTGCCGTCAGAAATGCCTTCTCACCCTGAAGGGGACTCAGAGAGGCTGACAAGTAATATGTAAATACAATATATTATATTATTACAATAACACAATATTAGTATTACATATTACATTATTGTACTATAACATTATATTGTAATATTATTAGTAACAGTACATGTAATATAAAATATATAATTATAATATATTATTAGTAGTAGTATTATATTCTGTTACATTATAATATTATCAATAATAGTAATAGACTCAGGCATAAGCCAGTCAAGGTGGTCCCAGTGGTGATCGGCACACTGGGCGCAGTGCCTCAAGACCTTGGCCTGCACTTAAACACAATTGGCGCTGACAAAATCACCATCTGCCAGGTGCAAAAGGCCACCTTACTGGGATCTGCACACATTATTTGCCGATACATCACACATTCCTAGACACTTGGGAAGTGTCTGACGTGTGATCCAATTCAACAGCCAGCAGAGTGAGCTTGTTTGCTGTGGACTCATCTTGTTGCTTGTTGTGTTTCAAATAATAATAATAATAATAATAATAATAATAATAATGGCTCAAGTCAAGTTGATCGGCACACTGGGTGCAGTGCCTAGAGACCGTGGCCTGTACTTGAAAACAATAATAATAATAATAATAATAATAATAATGAAATGTTCCACCTTGTCTCCTGCACTGTGCTAATAATATAACATAATACATTGTAAATACACATAATATTGATATTATAATGTAATAGAATATAATACTAATAATAATTATATGATATTATGATAACATTTTATATATTACATGTAATATTTCTAATAATATTACAATATAATGGTATAGTACAATATAGTAATATATAATACTAATATTGTGCTATGCTAATAATATATATTGTAATTTACATATAACTTGTAAGCCACTCTGAGCCCCCTTTGGGATAATATATTGTAAATACATATAATATTGATATTATAATGTAATGCAATATACTAATAATAATAATATGATATTATAACAATATATTTTATATTACATGCAATATTACTAATAATATTACAGTATAATGGTAATATATAATACTAATATTGTGCTATGGTAATAATATAATATATTATATTTACATAATATATTATAATAATATATTTCATATTATTTATATGGTAATAATATATATTGTATTTACATCTAACTTGTAAGCCACTCTGAGTCCCTTTTGGGACTAATATATTGTATTTACATAATACGATATAATGATATATTTTATATTACATGTAATATTACAAATAATATTACGGTATAATAATATATAATACTAATATTGTGCTATGGTAATAATATATTGTATTTACATAATACGATATTATAATAATATATTTTATATTACATGTAATATTACAAATAATATTACAGTACAATGGTAATATATAATACTAATATGGTGCTATGGTAATAATATATATTGTATTTACATCTAACTTGTAAGCCACTCTGAGTCCCCTTTGGGGTAAAAAGAGCAGCATATAAATGCCATAAATTATTATTATTATTAATAATAATAATAATAATAATAATAATAATGGAATGTTCCACCTTTGCTGCATTGTGCTAATATTATAATGTAATATAATATATTGTAAATACATATAATATTGATATTATAATGTAAAGCAATATACTATTAATTATAATAATATGATATTATAATATATTTTATATTACATGTAATATTACTAATAATATTACAGTATAATGGTAATATATAATACTAATATTGTGCTATGGTAATAATATATATTGTATTTACATCTAACTTGTAAGCCACTCTGAGTCCTCTTTGGGGTGAGAAGGGCAGCATATGTCGTAAATTAATAATAATAATAATAATAATAATAATAATAATATTGCTGGGAGGAATGGAAAGATCTTGGGGGGTGATTCCCAATCCCACCCGGGGGAATAACGCCGCGCCTCCCTTGCAGACCTTTGAGGGGAACTTGACCACGAAGCCCATCAACGGGGCCATCTTCATCTTCAACCCTCGGACGGGGCAGCTCTTCCTGAAGATCATCCACACTTCGGTTTGGGCCGGGCAGAAGCGCTTGGGGCAGGTGAGGACCTGGAAGGGGGGGGGGGTTGCTTTTGTCCCCGAGGACCCCATTTGCTGACCTGGTTGCTCTCTCCTTTTCCAGCTGGCCAAGTGGAAGACGGCCGAGGAAGTGGCTGCCCTCATCCGCTCCCTTCCGGTGGAGGAGCAGCCCAAGCAGATCATCGTCACCCGGAAGGGCATGCTGGACCCTCTGGAGGTGGGTGGGTGGGCAGGGAGGACACCTCTCTTTGGGGGGGGGGCAGGCCCAGAGGGGTCTCCTGGACTGACCGGACTCTCCTCTTGCCTTACTTCCTCCCTCGCAGGTGCACTTGCTGGACTTCCCCAACATCGTGATCAAGGGCTCGGAGCTGCAGCTCCCCTTCCAGGCCTGCTTGAAGGTGGAGAAGTTTGGGGACCTCATCCTGAAGGCCACCGAGCCCCAGATGGTCCTCTTCAACCTTTACGACGACTGGCTGAAGACCATCTCCTCCTACACGGTCAGTGGGGCCCCGTGGGGAGCGGGGGGCGGGCCCCGTTGGGGTTGAGGGCGTCCCCTGACCGCGCGCGTCTGTCTCCGCTAGGCCTTTTCTCGACTGATCCTCATCCTGCGGGCCTTGCACGTCAACAACGACCGGGCCAAGGTCATCCTGAAGCCGGACAAGACCACCGTCACGGAGCCCCACCACATCTGGCCCACGCTGACCGATGAGGAGTGGATCAAGGTGGAGGTCCAGCTCAAAGACCTCATCCTGGCTGACTATGGCAAGAAGAACAAGTAGGTTGGGCCGTTGGGGTGGGTGAGTGGATGATGGGTGGGTTTGTTGACGTTAGGGTCAACAACCCTAACCCTTGCCCTTTTCTCTCCAGCGTGAACGTGGCTTCGCTGACGCAGTCGGAGATCCGGGACATCATCCTGGGCATGGAGATCTCGGCCCCCTCGCAGCAGCGCCAGCAGATCGCGGAGATCGAGAAGCAGACCAAGGAGCAGTCCCAGCTGACCGCCACCCAGACGCGGACCGTCAACAAGCACGGCGACGAGATCATCACCTCCACCACCAGCAACTACGAGACCCAGACCTTCTCCTCCAAGACCGAGTGGCGCGTCCGGTGAGCGGCCGGCCAAGCGGGGAACCCGGGCCCCCCTCCCTTACGGTGACCCTTGAACACCCCTTGACCACCCCGCCCCTTTGCCCCCCCTGCACAGGGCCATTTCCGCCGCCAACCTCCACCTGCGGACCAACCACATCTACGTCTCGTCGGACGACATCAAGGAGACGGGATACACCTACATCCTGCCCAAGAACGTCCTCAAGAAGTTCATCTGCATCTCTGACCTGCGGGCCCAGGTCAGGCTGGAGGGGATTAAGAAAGACAACATCCAATCCCTCCCGACAGATGGCCATGCCGCTATAGATATGATAGATAGATAGATATGAATGAGAGAGGTAGTTCTGGTAGATAATAAAAATAATAATAATAATAATAATAATAATAATCTTTATTTATACCCCACAACCATCTCCCCAAGGGACGCGAGGCGGCTTACATGAGGCTGAGCCGAGAAATGACATAATAATAATAAGAATTATTATTATTATTATTATTATTATTATTATTTATGACATTAATATGTCACCTGTCAGACTAGGGTCTATATAGCAATATTAAATAACTACTCACAAGCCGGTTTTGCTTTGAAATGGATATATTGCTTGTATCTATTGTAACTATTATTATTATTATTATTATTATCTTTATTTATACCCTGCCACCATCTCCCCAAAGGGGACTTGAGGTGGCTTACATGAGGTCAAGCCCAGAACTGACATAATAATCATCATCATCTTTGTTTATACCCCACCACCATCTTCCCAAAGGGGACTCAGAGCGGCTTACATGAGGCCGAGCCCAAACAACAAATTACAGCAAAATAAAAATGAAAACGTAAACAATAAACAACATCATAATTACGTAAAACATATGAATGCATAACAATATAAAATTACAGTAAACACAATCAAATTAAAAGAAAAACTAATTAAAAACTGATTATTATTATTATTATTATTATTATTATCATCGGATGTATCATAGAACCCTGGTGGAGGAAGGGACCCCCAAGGGCCACCCAATTCAACCCCCTATCCAATCCCTCCCAACAGATGGCCATGCCGCTATAGATATGTTTGATTGATTGATGGGTGGGTAGATAGGTAGGCAGACAGAGAAGGTAGAGAAGGTTCTGATAGATTACGTTATTATTATTATTATTATTATTATTATTATTTTACTGACACAAAAACACAGTATGTCACAGCAAACGAGATCTCTATGCTGGGTTTCATATCACAAAATCACAAGTTGAACACTTCCCAAACGTCTAGGACTGCATGATGTATTATTATTATTATTATTATTATTATTATTATTATATTTTTACTGACACAAAAACACAGCATGTCACAGCAAATGAGATCTCTATGCTGGATTTCGTATCACAAAATCACAAGTTGAACACTTCCTAAGTGTTGAGGACTGTGTGATTTATTACTATTATTATTATTATTATTATTATTATGCATTACTCGCCATCTCGACAGGCGACTATCCAGCCTCTGCGAAAAATCCCTATCGTAGAATCATAGACTCCTAGAGTTGGAAGAGACCCCAAAGGACATCCAATCCCACCTCTTCCTGCCTTTGCACAGGAAAAGCACAATCAAGGCCCTCCCAACAGATGGCCATCTCTGTTTAAAAGCCTCCAGAGAAGGAGCCTCCCCGGACTCCAAGGCAAGGAGTTCCACTGTTGACAGTGGCCTTGGGATTGGAACTTTTCCTTGCAGAGTTGTCTGCCACTCCTTTCACGACCTTTATTCCTCCTCGTGTTTTTTTTTTTTTACTGCCAACCCTTCACCTTGGACCAAACTTTCCCCAAACCAGGAAACAATAATGTGAAATGTTCATTTAGGGATGGGCTGCCTTTGGGGGAAAACAGGGTACATCAAATCCCGGTTGCTTCCGGGGAAATTCTGGATTGTCGCTCTAAGACAGAGTGCCAACTTCCTTTCTGGGCCGCTTCCAGCCCTTTTCCCATCCGAGCCTTTGCCCATCTTTTTGTTTACATGAGGGTGGGCTGGACTTGGCCACAACACTCCTTGTTTTCTTCCCTTATTATTATTATTATTATTATTATTATTATTACATTATTATTGTTATTGTTATTATTGTTGTTATTATTATTAAATGTACACAACAACACAGTACACATGCACACTAAGTCCAAGTGTCCGGGCTTTGTCTCTGAAAATCAGGCTCTTCCCAAGGGTCTGGGGTATTAGAAGTATTATTTGATTATTATTATAATAGTTAGTGTTATTATATTTATTATAATTATATACTATTTTATTTATTATATATTATTATTATATTTACATGTACATAACAGCCCAGCACACATGCACATTAGGGCTTATGATATTAGAGATATTATTTGATCATTGTTACATTATTATAATATATTATTATTATATTTACATGTACATAACACAGCACACATGCACATTAGGGCCTATGATATTAGAGATATTATTTGATTATTGTTACATTATTATTATGTACCATTATTATATTTACATGTACATAACAGCCCAGCACACATGCACATTAAGGCCTATGATATTAGAGATATTATTAGATTATTATTATATATTATTATTATATTTACATGTACATAACAGCGCACATGCACATTAGGGCTTATGATATTAGAGATATTATTAGATTTTTGTTAGATTATTGTTATATATTATTATATTATTTACATGTACATAAGAGCCCAGCACACATGCACATTAGGTCCAAGTGTCTGGGCTTCGTCTCTGCATACCAGGTTCTTCCCAAGGGCCTAGGATAGTAGAGGAATTATTATTATTATTATTATTATTATTATTAGATGATGATGATGATGATGATTATTATTATTATTGTATTTGTACTATATATATTCTTCTTATTATATTGCTATATTGTATTTTATGATTATTATATTATATATTATGATGATGTTTACATGTTCATAACAACACAGTACAACATGCACACTAAGTCCAAGTGTCTGGGCTTCGTCTCTGAATATCGGGCTCCTCCCAAGGGTCTGGGGTATTAGAGTATTATTTATTATTATAATAGTGTTATTATATTTATTGTAATTAGATATTATTATTTTATTTATTATATATTATTATTATTATATTTACATGTACATAACACAGCACACATGCACATTAGGGCCTATGATATTAGAGATATTATTACATAATAATCTAATAATTAGATAGGTCCAAGTGTCTGGGCTTCATCTCTGCATACCAGGCTCTTCCCAAGGGCTTAGGATAGTAGAGGTATTATTAGATTATTATTATTATTGACACAAAAGTACAGTATGTCACAGCAAACGAGGTCTATATGCTGGATTTCGTATCATTATTATTATAATATTTGTATTATATATTATTATATTTCTATAATAATATATTATTATTAATATAATAATAATAAGAGTCAGAAACGACTGAACGAATGAACAACAACATATTGCTATATTTTATTACATATAATTGTGATGTTTACATGTTCATAACAAGTTCATCTCTAAATACCAGGCTCTTCCCAAGGGTCTGGGGTATTAGAAGTATTATTTGATTATTATAATAGTTAGTGTTATTATATTTATTATAATTATATATTATTATTTTATTTATTATATATTATTATTAAATTTACATGTACATGCTCATTAGGTCCAAGTGTCTGGGGTTCCTCTCTAAATATCGGTCTCTTCCCAAGAGCCTGGGATATTAGATGTATTTTTGCAGATTGATGTTCTGTCCAAATTAAGGCTTTTTGAGGTTTCTTGGAATTATTATTATTATTATTATTATTATTATTGCTGCTGCTGCTGCTGCTGCCAAGCTTTGCTTAGTAGGGAGAGGGCAGGCTTTTGGGGCGTCTCGTCCCTCGCCTTGATGTAGGCCCACTTCCTCCTTTCTCCCCCCAGATCGCCGGCTACTTGTATGGGGTGAGCCCGCCAGACAACCCTCAGGTGAAGGAGATCCGCTGCATCGTGATGGTGCCGCAGTGGGGGACCCACCAGACGGTCCACTTGCCAGGGCAGCTGCCCCAACATGAGTACCTCAAGGTGGGGATCGTGGGCCAAAGCCGGGGGGGGGGGGGGGGTTCCTGCCATTCTAAAGGCTTGGCCGTCATCCCTCTTGACCTTGAACCTCTCTGTGCAGGAAATGGAGCCCCTGGGCTGGATCCACACTCAGCCCAACGAGTCCCCGCAGCTCTCCCCGCAGGACGTCACCACCCACGCCAAGGTCATGGCTGAGAACCCCTCCTGGGACGGGGAGAAGACCATCATCATCACCTGCAGGTCAGGGACACGTCCGGGGGGGGGGGGGTTAAATCTTTTATCTTCTATCTTTCCATCCATTCATCCATCCACATAATAAAAGTGAAAATCTGTCTGTTGTGTGTATGTGGCTGGTGTGCCCACTTACACAGACAAGCTCCTCCCTACAGCTCCAACTCCCACCAACCCTTTCCTATTCTTTTCTATGGCCACTGGTGGGAGTTGTAGTTCACCCTGCATCCAGAGAGCATAGTGAACCCCACCAATGGCGGATCTGGACCAAACTTGCCACACAGATCCAACACTTTCAAATCACCCAAGCCAGAAATTTCCATAACAGGAAAAATTATTTTAAAATATTAATTGACAACAACAGTTTTCTGTAATGTTTGTTATAAGTTGTTTACAACAAAGTAAAAAAAAAGTTGTAATTTTGCATTCGACAATTTAAACATTCTTGCCGCTAACATAGCTTGTTTATGTGTGTGTGTGTGTATATATGTGCGTGCTCAATGAGGACTACCACCTTGTTGCCAGGATTGGGGATGAGTTCCAACAGGATGTGTGGGGTGAAGGGCTTGCTGGCGGGTTTAAAATATTTTTAAAATATTAGTCAGCAACAATAGCAGTAGTTTTTAAATATTTTGTAATTTTTTATAAGTTGTTTACAACAAAGACTTTGTAATTTTGCATTCGACAATTTAAACATTCTTGCCGCTAACATCGTTGTGTGTGTGCATGTGTGTGTTTATATATGTATATATGCTGAATGAGGACTACCACCTTGTGCCAGGATTGGGGGTGAGTTCCAACAGGATATGTATGATGGAACTGGACAATGTTTTTTTTTAAATGAGGATTTATTGGCTTGTGTTTTATTACTGTTATGATTTTAACTGACCCCCTTGCCTCTTTGTTTCCCTTTTGCGCAGCTTCACGCCCGGCTCCTGCACCCTGACGGCCTACAAGCTGACGCCCAGCGGCTACGAATGGGGCCGGCAGAACACGGACAAGGGCAACAACCCCAAGGGCTACCTGCCCTCCCATTACGAGCGGGTCCAGATGCTGCTCTCGGACCGCTTCCTGGGCTTCTTCATGGTCCCGGCCCAGGGCTCCTGGAACTACAACTTCATGGGTGAGATTGAGAGAGAGAGAGACCCTTCCTTGGGACCCACAAGGAGCCTTTCTCCCTCTTGTCTTCTCACAACACCCTCTTGTTTGACCCCCTTTTTTCCCAGGCGTGCGCCACGACCCCAACATGAAGTACGAGCTGCAGTTGGCCAACCCCAAGGAGTTCTACCACGAGGTCCACCGCCCCTCGCACTTCCTCAACTTCGCCCTCCTCCAGGAAGGGGAGGTCTACTCCGCCGACCGCGAGGATCTCTACTCCTGAGGCTGACCCACAACAACAACAACAACAAGGAGCACCCCCTTTGTTTCTCCTTTCCTTCAAGAAGAGTTACTCCTCAGCATTTCACCCCCTTAGTTCCTCTTTCCACACAGTATGGCTGTGGAGGGATTGCGCGTTGTCATGTACAGTGTCTCTGCCCCTTTCCCAGTGTTGTCGAAATAAAGGTTTTGTACAAAGTTGGTGGCGTTGTACCCTCTCCTTCTTGTCCCTCCTGCTCATATTTTTATTTATTTCTCATATTTATTTGTCATATTTATTTATTTCTCATATTTATTTATTTATCAATTTTATTTCTCATATTTATTTTTCATTTTTATTTATATATATCATATTTGTCATACTGATTTATATTTTTTTATAATATATTTATTTATTATTTTTATTTATTTGCCATATTTATTTATTTACCATGTTTATTTAGTTATTTGTCATATTTATTTATCATATTTATTTATTGTATTTTTATTTATAATATATTTATCATTTTTATTTATTTATTTACCATAATTATCTATTTATTTACTTACCATATTTATTTAGTTATTTGCCATATTTATTTATTTATCATATTTATTGTATTTTTATTTATTTATAATTTATCATTTTTATTTATTTATCATATATATCTATTTCTCGTATTTTTATTTATAATATATTTATCATATTTATATTTATTTATTTATTATTTTTATTTATTTGCCATATTTATTTATCATATTTATTTATCTATATTTATTTATCAATTTTATTTATTGTATTTTTATTTATAATATATTTATCATTTTTATTTATTTATTTACCATAATTATTTATTTATATTTATTTACTTACCATATTTATTTAGTTATTTGCCATATTTATTTATTTATCATATTTATTGTATTATTTATTTATAATTTATCACTTTTATTTCTTTACCATATTTATATTTATTTATTTCCTGTATTTATTTTTATTTATTTATAATATCATATTTATATTTATCACTTTTATTTTTATTTATTTATTTATCTATTTATATTTATTTATTTATCAATTTTATTTATTGTATTTTTATTTGTTTATATTTATCTATTTTTATTTATTTATTTCTCGTTTTTATTTATTTTTATTTATTTATGTCATATATTTACCATATTTATTTATTTATCATATGTATTTCTCATTTTTATTTTTAATATATTTATCATTTTTATTTATTAACCATCTTTATTTACTTATATTTATTTATCTATTTATTTATATTTATTTCTCATTTTTATTTAGTTATTTATTTCTCATATTTCTCAGCTTAAAGGGCTGAGTGGGAAAAGGAAAGGGCCTGAGGCCAGGAATTCTGGGAGTTGTAGTCCAAAACACCAGGAAGTAGGCCCAGGCCTGTCTTAGTTGTCTTGGTTTGTTTTGCTCTGGGAGGGGGCGTGGCCTGCTTGAGCCCCGCCCCCTTAGTGTCCCGAGGCGCTCCGGCCAGTGTCCCGGATGGAGTCCCCTCGGCCGAGCGCGCCTCCGCCTTCCTCCCGGTCCGCGGACCCTGTCTACCGCCTGGCGGGCTCCTTGGGCTCAGAGCTGCAGCGCCTCTCCGCCCTGGTGGGCCCGGACGCCGTGGCCGGATTGGTCACCCAAGTGGTCCGCCTCCTCGAACTACTCGAGGCCTGGGCGCGGGAAAAGCCAGGCCTCAGGGCCGCCCTCGCGGAACAGGTGGGCTCTTCTGTCCCTCCCGGGGCCCCGTACCTCCTCGGCTTGTGATTGGCTGGGGACCCCTTTGGACTTTCCTGATTGGCTGGGGACCCCTGTCGGCAGGATAAAGGAATAGAACCCTTTATGTCCCCTCGCGCCCTCCGTATCTCCTTTCAGTTTCTATCCCGGACAACTTAGAAGCGGGACACTTTTCTCATTCGCTGGGGACCCCTGTCGGTACAATAAAGGAATGCAACACTTATGTCTCCTCGAGCCCTCCGTATCTCTTCAATTTCTCTCCCGGACGCTTTTTGATTGGTGGAGGATCTCTAGGTAGAAAAGGGACGCTTTTTGATTGGCTGGGGTCCGCTTTGATTAGAAAAGGGACGCTTTTTGATTGGTTGAGGATCTCTAGGTAGAAAAGGGATGCTTTTTGATTGGCGGAGGTCCTCTTTAATTAGAAAGCGGCGCTTTTTGATTGGCTGGAGATCTCTGGGTAGAAAAGGGACGCTTTTTGATTGGCTGGAGATCTCTAGGTAGAAAAGGGACGCTTTTTGATTGGCTGGAGATCTCTGGGTAGAAAAGGGATGCTTTTTGATTGGCTGGGGACCTGTTTGGGTAGAATAAAGCAACAGACCGCTTAGCAGGTGAGTTTAAATGTCCCCTGGGGCCCTCCGTATCTGTTTAGTTTCTTCTCCGGAGGTTTCTGATTGGCTGAGGTCCCCTTGGGGTCGAAGAGGGACGTTTCCCATTGGCTGAAGGGCGGGGGCTTTGTGGGGAGAGCCTTTTTTGTCCCCTGCGGCGCCCCGTCACCCGCCTTTCTCCCCTCAGCAGTGCCAGGCGGAGGAGGAGAAAGAGGAGGAGGAGGAGGGCCCTTGCCCGGAGGAGAACACGCAGCTCCAGGCCCAGCAGTGCCGGGACCGCCCCCCAGGCGGAGGTAAGCACCACAAGAAACCCTGGTTGGCCTGAGTGGGAGTCTCTTTGGCCTCCTAAACAAGGATCCCCCCCCCCCAGGCAGGAAGCAGCCAGGCTTTGAAGATGCAAGGCCACTCAGTGCTGATCAAGGTGGCCAATGACAACATTCACACTTGCCTCCAACAGGCAAGAGGTCTTTCTCCCATCTCCCAACAAAGGATTCCCCCTCAGGCAGGAAGCAGCCTGGCTTTGAAGATGCAAGGCTGCTTAATGCTAATCTGGAACCCCCTCCCCAAAGATCTTAGACAGGCCCCTACCCTGGCAGTCTTCAGAAAGAACTTGAAGACCTGGCTGTTCCGATGTGCCTTCCCAGAATAGGAAATCTCCAACACCAAGTCCCAGAAGCACTTTAGTAGAACTAAGATTGCTGCACACTGCACGTTGCACTTGCCCTATAATGCCTTACATACCTCCCGTCACATCAGCACTTTTAACCTTGTACCCATTACTCTGGCCCGGCCCAGTTTTATTGTGTCCTGTTGTATTGTTTATTGCTTGTTGTTTAATATTGCTTTAACTGTTTTTAATTTGCTTTAGGTTTGTATTGTTTATTTATTTACTTACTTACTTTATTTGTATACCGCTCTTCTCAGCCCTGAGGCAACTCAGAGCGGTTTACAATTATTTAGGTATACACAATACAAAATCATTAAGCATTTAAAAGCAATAGCATCACAAGTCATTAAACATCAATATCAATACATCACTACATCAATATAACAAATCTATCAGGTCTCATCAATGAAATCAGAATCCAAACTATGTTTGTTATGTTGTGTTTTGAGGCCTTGAGTGGCAGGCTCAAACCCAGAACCTCAATCCATGGGTGATACCCGACGAGAGACTCCCCCCTGGGCACACAGAAGACTGGGCAACTTGGAAAGCACTGAACAGACTTTGCTCTGGCACCACGAGATGCAGAGCCAACCTCAAGACATGGGGCCACAAAGTGGAATCCTCGACATGCGAGTGCGGAGAGGAGCAAACCACTGACCACCTGCTGCAATGCACCCTGAGCCCTGCCACATGATGCACCAGGGAGGACCTTCTTGCGGAAACACCAGAAGCAACACCAGAAGCCTTTTCTGTGGTGGCCCCCTGGCTGTGGAACGCCCTTCCTATGGAAGTAAGATCAGCCCCCTCGCTGATGGTGTTTCGAAGAAGACTAAAAACTTGGATGTTTGAACGGGCATTCGGTTAAACAGTGCAATCAATGTGAATGACTACAGGAACTGGAAAATCGGACGACGAATTGGATCATGATTTTAGTTATGAGTTGTATTGGGTTAACTATTGTTGTGCTAATATTGTGTATTATGCTTTTGTTGATCTTAAATTGTATATTGTGGTTGATTTTATTCTTGTTGTAAACCGCGTTGAGTCGCCGGCCAGGCTGAGAAACTGCGGTATACAAGTAAAGTAATAAATAAATAAATAAGCACTCCAAGGGGCCAGAGACTGGTCAAAGGACATCTAATCCACTACCAAGTTTGCAAAAATTGTGCTTTTTTAATCTGTGTGTTTGTTTTGTTCTATTAGAAATGTAATGGAATGTTCTGGTTGCGGATGACACGATAAATAAATCCTTGGTGTTATGGGGTGACTGACCTCTTCTCTCTCTCTCTTTTTCTCCTTCCTCTGCCCATGTGCAGAGAGCGCCCTGCGGAAGGAGCGGGAGGTGATGCTGCGGCTGAAGGAGGTGGTGGACCGCCAGCGGGACGAGATCCGGGCCCAGGCCCACGAGATCCACTGCAAAGCCAGGGACACTGAGGCGGTAAGGAGAAACAACATTATTATTATTATTATTATTATTATTATTATTGTATTGTCGAAGGCTTTCATGGCTGGAATCACTAAGTTCTTGTGGGTTTTTTCAGGGCTATATGGCCATGTTCTAGAGGCATTTCTCCTGACGATTCGCCTGCATCTATGGCAAGCATCCTCCTACAGACCTCACTACCTCTGAGGATGCTTGCCATAGATGCAGGCGAAACGTCAGGAGAGAATGCCTCTAGAACATGGCCATATAGTCCTGAAAAACCTACAAGAACCTAGGATTTATTATTATTATTATTGCCTAACAACACCAACTTCCTGATGCCTGGAAAGATATCTATAGCTACTGTAAAGATAACCATCCATCAGTTTAAATGTTTTGACACAAAATCAACATATTGTGATGGTGATGCTGCCTGTTCTGAGGCCTCGTGGGGCTCCCACTGACCAGCTGACCGCCTCTCTGTCCTCAGCTGCAGGAGCAACTGGAGCGCTTCCTGGCCATGAACCAGGAGCTGCACCGGAAGCTGGCGGTGGCCCAGGCCCAGCTGCGGAGCGCCCTGGAGCGGAAGCAGGACCTCGAGGGGGAGCTGCGCCAGGCACAGGAGCTCCCCCGCGCCCACCACGCCCCACAGCCACCGGCAGCCCAGGTGAGCAGCCACTACTACTACTACCACTACTGCTACTACTACTCATTGTAAGAGACCAGTACACATGCGTTGTTATTATTGTCATTATTAGATCATTACGGAGTGTATTTGTAAATGTTATTCTTATTATTATCATTAGTGAGTGCATATGTAATATATTATTAGATCATTAGTGAGTACGTATTTGTAATGTATCTTAGCATTATTTTCATATTACTGAGCGTGCATACATTAGATCATTACTGAGTGTGAATTTGTAAATTATTATTATTATTACATTGTTACTGAGTGTAAAGTTGTAATTTATTTTTATTATTATTAGATCATTACTGAGTGACAGTTTTATTATTAATAATAATATTAGATTGTTACTGAGTTTGAATTTATAATTTATTTATTATTATTATTAATATTATTATTAGATCCTTACTGAGTATGAATCTTTAATTTATTATTATTACATTGTTACTGAGTGTGAATTTGTAATTTATTATTATTATTAGATCATTATAGAGTGAGAATTTTATTATTATTATATTATTATTAGATCGTTACTGAGTATGAATTTGTAAATTATTTATTATTTATCATTTATCATTACTGAGTGAATATTTTATTATCATTATTAGATCATTACTGAGTGAGAGTTATTATTATTATTATTAGATTGTTACTGAGTATGAATTTGTAAATTATTTATTATTATTAGATCCTTACTGAGTGTGAATTCGTAATTATTTATTATTATTATTATTAGATCATTACTGAGTGAGAATTTTATTACTGTTATTATTAGATCATTACTGAGTGTGAATTTGTAAATTATTTATTATTATTAGATCCTTACTGAGTGTGAATTTGTAAATTATTTATTATTATTTATTATTATATCATTACTGAGTGAGAATTTTATTATTAATATTGGATTGTTACCAAGTTTGAATTTGTAATTTATTATTATTATTATTATTATTATTATTATTATGAGATCATTACTGAGTTTGAATTTGTAATTTATTATTATTATTATTATTATTATTATTATTATTTTATTATTATTGAGATCATTACCAAGTGAGCTTTTATTATTATTATTAGATCGTTACTGAGTGTGAATTTTTGAAATGTATTCTTATGAGATCATTACTGTGTGTGTATTTGTAACATTTATTATTAATATGATTAGATTATTTATTTATTTCCATCACACTTTTCGAATATGATTAGATTATTTGCTTATTTATTTCCATCCCACTTTTTCTCAAAGCGGGATGGAAATAAATACCTCAAAGCGGCAAACAACATGTAAACAAATCAGAATAAACAGACATCTTCAGACCAAAACATAAAATAAATACAAAACCCGCGACACACAGAGTACAAAACTAGGAAAAACACAAATGTAAACATTCCCTAGATTTTAAAAACCCAGCTCACGTGCATTCCTTTGGGTCGTATTACTGGGTATTTGTAACTTGGCTCATGTGATGATCTTTCCCTCGTTTTCTGAGGCGGAGGAGAGCGCGGCCTCGCCTGGGGCTCCGGGCCGTGCCGGGAACGCGTTCTCCCGGGAGGAGCTGCGCCAGATCCTGGAGGAGCGCAATGAGCTCAAGACCAGCCTCTTCTTGGTCCAGGAGGAGCTGGCCTACTACCAGCGGTCAGTCGTGGCGGGGGGGGGGGGGGGGGTAGAGGGAGGGGTCTCGTTTGGCCTTTCGCCCTGACCGGCCACTTCACCCCCTTCCTTCCTTCCTTCCTTCCTTCCTTCCTTCCTTCCTTCCTTCCTTCCTTCCTTCCCCGTATAGGGAGCTCCTGAGCCACGGGCGCATCCCCAGCCTGCTCTTGGAGGCCGCCAAGGCCAACGTCCGCCGGCAGCGCAAGAAGATCCGGGCCAAGATGCTGGGCACGGCCGAGGAGCCCCTCAGCAGGTCAGACCGCTTCCTCTCCCAATCATAGACCCCAAGGGCCATCTAGTCCAACCCCCAAAGCACCACCAAAGCCCCCCCGACAGATGACCATCCAGCCTCTGCAAGAGAGAGGCGCCAGGGCTCCTTCCCTCAATCTGGACACCTTTGTTGCATCCCAAAATCCCAGTGTTGGCATCTCAGCACCTTCTCCAGTCTTGCCATCCTCTCTGATCCTCTGATGCGTTTCTCTTTCCTTCAGTGAGGACGAAGAGGAGGAAGAGGAGGAAGGAGAGTGGGAGGCAGGGACCCCCGGCTCCTCCGACTGCGTGGACGGCCGCCTCCCTGGATCCACAATCAAGAGCTTGTAAGGCCCTCTTGCCTAGCATTACGATTATTATTATTATTATTATTATTATTATTACCATCAGTACTATCATATTATTTGGTATATCTAAATAATGCACATGAGGTCCAAGTGTCTGGGGTTCGTCTCTGAATGTCGGGCTCTTCCCAGGGGCCTAGGGTATTAGAAATGTATTATAATAATATTATTATGTATTGTAATATAATAATTATTATATTATAATATTATTATTTTATTTACATGTCCATAACTACACAGCACACATGCACATGAGGTCCAAGTGTCTGGGGTTCATCTCTGAATATCGGGCTCTTCCCAAGGGCCTAGGATATTAGAGATGTATTATTATACTATTATTATTATTATTTTCTGCCAACCTAGCAGTTCGAAAACATGCAGATGTGAGTAGATCAATAGGTACCGCTCTGGCGGGAAGGTAACGGCGCTCCATGCAGTACTGCCAGTGGCCACATGACCTTGGAGGTGTCTACGGACAACGCTGGCTCTTCGGCTTAGAAATGGAGATGAGCACCAGAGTCCCAGAGTCAGGCACGACTGGGCTTAACGTCAGGGGACTACCTTTACCTATTATTATTATTATTATTATTATTATTATTATTATTATATAATACTATAATAATAATAATAAATATTATATTATTATACAGTATTCTAATTAAAATATAATAATAATAATAAATATATTATTATATAATATTCTAATTATAATATAATAATAATAAATATTATATTATTATATTATATAATATTCTAATTCTAATTATATTATATTATTTTATTTACATGTGCATAACAGCACAGCACACATGCACATTGGGTCCAAGTGTCTGGGGTTCGTCTCTGAATATCGGGCTCTTCCCAAGGGCCTCGCGTATTAGAGATACTATATTATTATTATTATTATTCTATATTATTATGATAATTACATTAAATATTGTTATATTATATATTATTATTTATTACTAGCTGTCCCCTAGCATTCGTTGCTGTGTTCCAGTCTGTGTATATGTGATTTGTGTGTGTATATATTTCTGTATATGTGTATTTGCGTATATATATCTGGTTTTGCGCGTGCGTTGTCATTTAATTTTTGTTTTTTGGCTTTTTAAGTCCCTTCTGCTGTGTTTTTCGGTGTTTTTATGAGTGATGGTCACTCCCTGGCCTGAGAGGTGTCTTGTGTCCAAATTTGGTGTCGATTCATCTAGTGGTTTTTGAGTTATATTAATCCCACAAACGAACATTGCATTTTTATTTATATACAAGATCATGCTGCTGGCTGTTGAATTGGATCACACGCTGAATACTTCCTAAGTATCTAGGACTGGGTGATGTATCCGCAAATAATGCATGCAGATCCAAGCAGGATGGCCTTTTGCAGCTGACAGATGGTAATTTTGTCAGCGCTGATTGTTTTTAAGTGCAGGCCAAGGTCTTGAGGCATTGCACCCAGTGTGCCGACCACCACTGGGACCCCCTTGAGTGGCTTGTGCCAGACTCCTTGCAGTTCGATCTTTAAATCCTCGCATCGTGTCAGCTTTTCCAGTTGTTTCTCTTTAATCCTGCTGTTGCCTGGGATTGCGATGTCAACATCCTTCCTTCTCTCCTTCCTTCCTTCTCTACCTTTCTTTCCTTCCTTCTTTCTCTCCTTCCCTCCTTCTTTTCCTCTTTCTTTCCTTTCCTTCCTTCCTTCCCCCTTTCTGTGTGTGTATATGTGTTTTGTGTGTATATATATGTGTATATGCTTGGGTATATATTTGTGTATATGTGTATATATGTGGTTTTGTGCATGCGTTGTAATGTATTTGTTTGTTTTTTGGCTTTTCAAGTCTCTTCTCCTGTGTTTTATAGTGTTTTTATGAGTGATGGTCACTCCTTGGCCTGAGAGGTGTCTTGTGTCCAAATTTGGTGTCCATTTGTCACTTTTAATCCCACAAACGAACATTACCTTTTTATTTATATAGACTAGCCGTCCCCTGCCACACGTTGCTGTGGCCCAGTCTGTTTATAAGTGTTTTGTGAGTGTGTGTGTGTGTTTTGTATGTGTATATGTATTTCTATGTTTGTGTATATGTGTATATATGTGTGTTTGTGTATATATGTAGTTTTGTGCATACATTGTAATGCATTTTTGTTTTTTGACTTTTTAAGTCCCTTCTGCTGTGTTTTTCAGTGTTTTTATGGTTGATGGTCACTCGTTGGCCTGAGCGGTGTCTTGTGTCCAAATTCTGTGTCAATTCACCCAGTGGTTTTTGAGTTCTGCTAATAATAATAATAATAATAATAATAATCCCACAAACGAACATTACCTTTTTATTTATATAGCTATGTACATAACTACATAGCACATATGCACATGTGGCCCAAGTGTCATATCAGGGATTCATCTCTGAATATCAGACTTTATTATATATATATACACACACACACACCCTGAGTTTTGCTGCCTTCTGCACGCGCCCCAATGTGCCTTCTTCTTCTTCTCCTTCTTCTTCTCCAGCTTTGGGCAGTGGTACCGCCGAGGGAGCAAGGCCAGCCCCCCGGACGCCTGGGAGATTGTGGACCCCCAAGAGCTGGGCCTCCCCCAAGAAGAGGAGCAGGAGGGGGGGCCGGGAGGACCCCCAGCCCCCCCTTGACCCCGGACAAGACCCCGACCCCCCCCCCCAAAGGAGGGACTCCGTTTCCGCTTCGGACAGACTTTGCGTTCAGTGAGCCCCCCGGTTTTATACAACCCCCTTCCCTGCTGTTTTGATGGACAGAGTCTGGACATCTCATGTATGGTAGCCAAAAATAATTATATATCTCTGGGGCTTCGCTCTTTCTTTCTTTCTTTCTTTCTTCCTTTCTGCCTTTCTTTTGGGCTGCCCCCAAACCCAGTGCAAAAGAAGGAAAGCCAAGCACTTTGTTGTCTACACAATAAATCCAACTGCATTGGGGAAGGCCGGTGACGGTGTCCGAGCGTCTCTTTGAATGGGGGGGGGGACGGGGACGACAAAGGGGGGCCAAGGGGGAGGAAGGATTTCCTGCAGAAGCCTATAGACAATGGCCACACACACTACGCAGGAAAAAGGTGCTTCCTGCCCATCTTCCAGCCCTTCCAGCACTGGGATTCTGTTATTAGTAGTAGTAGTAGTAGTAGTATTAGTATTAAGCAGGGGCTGGAGGGCCCTCTGTCGGGAGGGATCGGATGTTGTCCTTTATGGCAAAAGGGGGTTGGGCTGGAGGGTTTGTCTTTTGGCTTTTCTCCTAGCTCTAGGATTCTATTATTGTTGTTGTTATTATTATTTTATTATAATATAATAATAATAATTAGTAGTAGTATCATTATAAAGCAGTGACTGCATGACCATCTGTTGGGAGGGATTAGATGTTGTCCTTTATGGCAGAAGGGGGTTGGGCTGGAGGGTCCTCTTTGGGCTTTTCTTCCAAATATATGGTTGTTATTTATTATTATTATTATTATTATTATTATTATTATTATTATTTTCAAAGGCTGTATGGCTCTCTGTCAGGAGGGATCAGATGGTGCCCTCCTTTAGGGCAGTTTGGCTTTCTTCCTTAAAGGGGCCTTCTTTGGACTTCCCTTCCAGCTCTAGTATTCTATTATTATTATTATTATTATTATTATTATTATTATTAGCAGAAGCTGGGTGACCCTCTGCCAGGAGGGATTGGATGGTACCCTCCTGTAGGTCAGTTGGTTTTTCGTCTCTAAAGGGGCCTTCTTTGGGCTTCCAGCTCTAGGATTCTGTTGTTGTTGCTGCTGTTATTATTACTATTATTTGGGCTTACCTTCCAGCTCTAATATTCTATTATTATTATTATTATTATTATTATTATTATTATTATTTTCAGAGGCTGGATGGCCCTCTGTCAGGAGGGATTGGGTGGTGCCCTCCTTTAGGGCAGTTGGGCTTTCTTCCCTTCCAGCTCTAGGATTCTGTTGTTGTTGTTATCGTGAGCCTCAGAGGCTGAATGTCCCTCTGTGGGGAGGGATCGGGCTGTGCTCTTGTGCGTCCCTCCTCCTCCCCGCTGGCTGGCCGGCTTCCTCAGGAAAAGGCCGAGGAGGAAATGGGAGGAGGAAGGCCCGCTCTGCTCCGTAGGGAGTGCTCCAGCGCTGCGGTGCCTCGGAGAAGAGGGGCCCTTCCCAGTGCCATGGGGCCCCGGGCCCTTCTCGTCCTCCTCCTGCTTTCCCTGCAGACCTCGCTGGGCCCTGAATTCGGGAGCTGTGCCTCGACCCTGGATCCCAACGGGAGGAACGTCTGCCGGTCCAACAGGTAGGACTGGAGAGACAGACAGACCCCCATTGGGGGAAGGCCTTCCATCTCTCCATCCCCTCTATTATTATTATTATTATTATTATTATTATTATTATTATTATTATGGGATTGGGAGCCGCAAGGAGAGGCAGGTAATCAATTATTATTATTATTAGTAGTATTGGGGGATTGGGAGCTGCAAGAAGAGGCAGGTAATAAATTATTATTATTATTATTATTATTAATAGTAGTATTGAGGAATTGGGAACCGCAAGGAGAGGCAGGTAATCTATTATTATTATTATTATTATTATTATTATTATTGGGGAATTGGGAGCCGCAAGAAGAGGCAGGTAATCAGTAAATCATATTATTCTTGTTATTATAATTATTGGATTGGGAGCCATAAGTAGAGGCAGGTAATACATAAATCATATTATTATTGTTATTGTTATTATTATTATTGTGCCATTTTAATTGTACTGATTATATACAAACTGTATTTTAACTTATATTCACGACACCAAATGTTTACTGAATTATTTCAAAATATTTGTCGACTTTTTAAAAATGTATGGGGATTGTGTCATGTCATTGTGAGCCACAATGATGATGATGATGATGATAGTATACAAGGTCAAAGGCGGGGTAGAAATAATAATAATAATAATAATAATAATAATAATAATAATAATAGACAGGGCCTTAGAGGGAGAAAAATGGGGAGAAATAATCATATTAATTTAAGGACTGTGATCTTGTTTGCTGTGTTGCTTGTTTGTAATAATAATAATCATAATAATAATAATAACAACAACAATAATAGACAGGGGCTTAGGGGGAGAAAGATGGGGGGAAATAATCATATTAATATAAGGACCATGATCTTGTTTGCACTGTTGCTTGTTTGTTATTATTATTATCAAATAATAATAATAATAATAACAAAAATAATAGTAGTAGTATATGCCTTGAGTGTGCTATTCTGTCCTTCTCAAAGCCCCCCCCTCTCTCTCTTTCTCTCTGCAGCCAGCCCCCTGCCCTTTCCTGCTGCCCCGGATGGGAGCAAGAGGGCCCCGAGTGCCCCCTGGGTGAGCAAGGAGGGTTGTGGGTGGCCATCTGTCGGGAGGGCTTCGATGGTGCCGTCCTCCCTGGATGGCCTTTGGGGCCCCTTCCAACCCTCGGCTTCCCTGATTCCGTGCTTCTCTGTCTCCGCCCCTGACAGCGCTCTGCACGGGACCCAACGCCTGTGGCCAGGAGGAGGTCTGCGTCCGGCCAGGAGTCTGCCGCTGCCACCCTGGATTCTTTGGGGCCAACTGCACAGCCCGTGAGTGGCGTTATTTAATATTATTATTATTATTATTATTATTATTATTATTGTTATTATTATTGTTATTATTATTGTTATTATTATTGTTATTATTGTATTGTCGAAGGCTTTCATGGCTGGAATCACTAGGTTGTTGTAGGTTTTTTCGGGCTATAGAGCCATGTTCTGGAGGCATTTCTCCTGACGTTTCGCCTGCATCTATGGCAAGCATCCTCAGAGGTAGTGAGGATGCTTGCCATAGATGCAGGCAAAACGTCAGGAGAAAATGCCTCTAGAACATGGCTCTATAGCCTGAAAAAACCCACAAGAACCTATTGTTATTATTTATTATTATTATTATGGCAACCCATATGGCATATTAATTCTTAGCAGCAGAGGAGCCCTGTTATAATAATAACAATAACAATAATATGGTAATGATAGTAATATTATAATGGTAACGATAATATAATGATAATAAATGGTACTGATAATAATATCATAACAGTAATAATATAATGATAATAACATGATACTGATATTAATATGATAACAACAATAATATAATGATAATGATAATAATGATAATAATAATACAATGATACTGATAATAATATGATAACAATAATAACATAATGATAATAATAATATAATGATAATAATAATAATATGATATGATATTAATATGATAACAATAATATAATTATGATAATGATATAATGATGATGATGATGATAATAATACAAGGATAATGATAATAATATGATACGGATATTAATATAACAATAATAATATAATGATAATATACTAATAATCATGATGATAATAATACAACGATACTGATAATAATATAATAATAACATAATGATAATAAAAATAATGATAATAATAATGTAATAATACTGATAATAATATTAATATGATCCAGATATTAATATGGCAACAATAATAATATAATGATAATATAATAATAATGATGATGATAATGATAATACAATGATATTGATAATAATATACGGATATTAATATGATAATAATAGCACAATGATAATAACATAATAATGATGATGATAATAATAATAATAATACAATGATACTGATAATAATATGATAATAATAACATAATGATAATATAATAATAATGATAATGATAATACAATGATAATGATAATAATATGATATGGATATTAATATAACAACAATATAATAGTAATAATAATAATAATAATAATAATGATAATAATAAAATGATACTGATAATAATATAACAATAATAACATAATAATAAAAATAATGATAATAATAATAATGCAATGATACTGATAATAATATTAATATGATACAGATATTAATATGGCAACAATAATAATATAATGATAATATAATAACAATAATAATAATAATGATAATACAATGATATTGATAATAATATGATACGGATATTAATATGATAATAATAACACAACGATAATAACATAATAATAATGATGATAATAATAATACAATGATACTGATAATAATATGATAATAAAAACATAATGATAATATAATAATAATGATAATGATAATACAGTGATAATGATAACAACATGATATGGATATTAATATAACAACAATATAATAATAATGATAATAATAAAATGATACTGATAATAATATAACAATAATAACATAATGGTAATAAAAGTAATGATAATAATACAATTATACTGATAATAATATTAATATGATACAGATATTAATATGGCAACAATAATAATATAATGATAATAATATAACAACAACAATAATAATGATAATGATAATACAATGATACTGATAATAATATGATAACAATAATAACATTGTGATGGCGTCTCGATCCTTAGAGGCAGAGGAGCCCTGTTATAATAATAACAATAACAATAATATGATAATGATAGTAATAATATAATGAATATGATAATACAGTGATGATAATACTACAAAGATACTGATAATAATATAATGATAATAATAATAATATAATGATAATAATACAATTATAATGATAATATAATAATGATGATAAGAATACAGTGATACTGATACTATCCCTTTACCTCCTTCCTCCTCCCCTTCCAGGCTGCCCGCCCCAGTTGTGGGGCCCGGAGTGCCAGGAGCGCTGCCTGTGCTTCCCGCGGGGCGCATGCGATGCGCGGAGCGGGGCCTGCGAGTGTGGGCCGGGCTGGTGGGGGCCCCTGTGCGGGCGGGCCTGCCCCTGCGGCCCCCACGGGCGCTGCCACCGGGACTCGGGGGCCTGCCTGTGCGCGGCGGGGTGGTGGGGGCCCCTCTGCCGCCGGCCCTGCCCCTGCTTCCCCGGGGGGGCCCCGCGCTGCCACCCCTCCTCGGGCGCCTGCCTCTGCCGGCCGGGCTTCTGGGGCCGCGCCTGCGCCTCCCGCTGCCCCTGCCACGGATCCCCCTGCGCACAGCACTCCGGGCACTGCCACTGCCGTGAGGGACGGCGCGGGGACGACTGCGCTCAGCCCTGCCCCGAAGGCACCTACGGCCTGCTCTGCGCTCACAGGTACGCGGGACCCCCGCTGGCCCTTGGGGACTCCCAGGGACCCTTCCTCAACTCAAGGGCTCTTTCGCATCAACGTTTAGCAGATTCCGCTTCTAATGATTGTCATTATAATTAGTATCATTTATTATTTCAAGAGGCGGTATGGCCATCTGTCGGGAGGGATCGAACGGTGTCCTTTCGAGGATTGCGCTAGAGGGCCCTCCTGGTGGTTCTCGTCCAACACTAGAATTCTTCTATTGCAATTATTATTATTATTATTATTACAGTGTGTATGGCCATCTGCTGGGATGGATCTTTATTAGTATTGTGTTATTATTGCTATTATATTGAATTACATTATTATCATAATTACTATTGTAAATTATTATTACTAATACTGTGTATTATCTTTATTAGTATTGTATTATTATGATTGCTGTTATATGGAATTATATTATTATCATTATATTATTATTATTATTATTATTATTATTATTATAGTGTGTGTGGCCATCTGCTAGGAGGGATCAAATGGTGTCCTCCTTTTGAGGATTGCATTGGGAGGGCCCTCCTTGAGCTTCTCTTCCAACACTAGAATTCTTATGTTGTTGTTGTTGTTGTTGTTGTTGTTATAGAGTGTATGGCCATCTGCTGGGAGAGATCGAATTGTGTCCTTCTTTCAAGAATTGCACTAGAGGGCCCTCCTTGTAGTTCTCATCCAACATTAGAATTC